>NC_056733.1:294568949-294763949 GCF_019279795.1 Protopterus annectens
CCTAGAATTGATCTACCATGTTTTATGTGACCAACCACTTCCATATAAAATACATTTCTATGTTCAATTTTTCCTATGGAGACTAGCTGTAAATCCCTCTAAACTTATATATCCAAAAAATTCACTTGAGGGGCCAAGCTGCATACCATCAAAGCTTAAGCCCATAGTATTAGATTGTAAATCATCAACAAACTTAAGGGCCTCTGTTTGGCTTCCTTGACATAAAAAATAAGATCATCAATGAACCTAAATATAAAATAACTTGTAATTCTAAAAAAAATCATCTTCAAGTTTAGCCATGACTAAGTTCGTATACAGAGGGGCAAGGGCTGCCCCATGGCAGTGCCCTGTAATTGCTGAAAAATGCCTCCATTAAACATAAAAAGGTTATTTTTCAAACAAAACATAACTAAATTTATCAAAAAATGAGACATGGGAGAGTCCCCCAAGAAAGTACACTTTTGTACCTACCATAAATGTAGATGTTCGAGTGTTCACCCTGCTGCAGTCATCACACTTGGGTTATCCTGTCGTCAGGCGGTCCCACAGTCGGCCGGAATTCCAAAGTCTTGGTCCGGCGTCGGTTGCTGTCGCCTCTTCCCTGAAGTCAGTGCGCCAGGGGTAGATATAATGCAACCGATGCCATTTTCTTCAGTTTTTCTTGCCCCAGATGTCAGGTGCCCCCAAAAAGGTGGTCAGAATTAGTACCAAATGGAGTAACCACTGCACAAACACAAAATCCCTTCAGCTATAAGCAAATACATCAGTAAGGCATAGAAGAGATTTGGGTAGCAGAACCCCATTGGCGAGGTTTGGAAGGGCCCTGTGACTGACCTCTGCACCTTGAGCGTCTGTATTTACCCCTCTGTGATCTGTCTGAAGCTGGAAAGGACCAATTTTTGTTGGCCAATTTCTGCTGAATCGAGGGGGTTGTACCTGCAAAAAATCCTTGACTGTTTGCATAGACTTTGCCTTATCCTCCATTTTCTTTAAAACCTCTTCTGCTCTGACACCAAATAATACATCCTGTTGTAAAGGTGCATCCAATAATTTTGCTTTAACATGGTCAAGGAGGGAGTTTGTTCTTTTAACCAAGCATCCCTACGTATGACAGAGCCAGTAACAGCTGCTCTACAAGAAGCTTCCAATGAGTCAAATCTGCATTGTAAAGTATGTTTGCCTACCTGTTCAGCTGCATGCAACAGATCCTGCATTTCTTTGAAATCAGGCAGTTCTGAATGTGTGCTCATTTTTTGTTTTAACTGAGACATTAGAAATTGTTGATATTTCAACATGTGAAACTGGCAATTTAATGCTCTCATAGCCAGAGTAGCTGAAGTGTATATTTTCTTGCCCCATCTATCTAGGGCTCTGGAATCCCTTTCAGAGGGCACAGGATTTTTAGCCATTGAAGCTTTTGCCCCATTAGGACCCTGGGAAATAGTTTCTGGGTCAGCTACAGGGCTTTTATAAAGGAATTTAAGTGAGTGAGGTACTCTGTAGTATCTGTCTGTTTTGGCTGGAGCAGGAGGAAGAGAGTCTGGATTTAAACTAGACTCCAAGTAAACATCATTCACAATACCAAGAACAGGAGGGATAGCAAGATGTCTATGCTGGGGTAGTAAAAGGAGCTCTCGGAGCCTTTTCTTAGAATCTGAGTAATCCTGGCCTTCCCAGTGGAAATGTTCCTTCATGGTATGGAAAGTTTCCCCAAAGGAGTAGTCTTCAGGGGGAGATGCTGAGGGAATAGAGTCTTCAGCATCAGAATCTTCATAAGGTGGAAAAGTGTAATCCTGTTCCTCAGAAGAATCTGAGGAGAGAGAAACCTGGTCAGGGGATGCATAATCCTCCTCTTGTCTTGGTCTTTTATCAGGAGGGGGATGGGAACCCCTGATAAGGGTAATCAAACCTTCAGCCATCTTAAGCATCTGTTTCTTGGGCATGGGGCTCTGAACGGTAGACTGATGTACAGTTTTCTTAGGTTTTAAAGGTGTTTTAAGTTTAGCATAAGATTTAATGGTGAGTGTAGTCAGTCTGAAGACACCTTCAGAAACCAAAGGTGTTTCCGTTGCACTGGTGTCGAGTTCTGCTCCGGTGTCAGTAGAAGGCTGCGTCGGCCTAGTAGATTCCGCATGGGAATCCACAGTTATCTGGGGTTCCAGCTCTGCGGTCGTCAGGGGCTGCGTAGGCGCCTCACTGAAAAACGGAGAACCGGCAACAGGCACAGCTGAGGCCTCGGTGTCTGGCTTATTCCTAGGCTGCCTGTCCTTATCCTTGCTTTTTTTATGAGTAGCGGTCGTCGGCTGCTCTGACGGCATGATATAATTACATTTCCTACCAAAGTAATGCCGTGCGAAGTCAAAACGGCGTTTGATAGTTCGTTTATTAAACCTAGCGCAAAACCGACAACCTGTGACATCGTGGTCTGGGCCTAGGCAAGGAATACAATGGGAATGGAAGTCCTTATGAGGTATTTGCTTCCCACCAGAAATGCAATTGTTAACATTTTCTGACATTGGACTGAGGCAAGAAAATGTTCCCAATGGGTACTGATATTGAAGACTTCGGACTGAAATTCAAATATAAAATCTCAGGTGTTGGCTGACTGACACTTGCAAACTGCTTCTGATTCGGGCACCGCGCAGCAAGAAAGACTGAAGAAAATGGCGTTGGATGCCTCTTATATACCACTGGTGCACTGACATCAGGAAGGAAGCAACAGCAACCGACGCCGGACCAAGACTTTGGAATTCAGGCCGACTGCTGGACCGCCTGACGGCAGGATAACCCAAGTGTGATGACTGCAGCAGGGTAACATGATGAACATCTGTACTATGTTCTTCGTGTTTCACTGCTGCAGTCATTACATTTGGGTAGAATCCCAAAGCTATGGTTAGGAGGCTGGAGCTAAACAGCAATAGGTGTGGCTATAGGGGCCTGCAGAACTGCAGTAGCAAAGCCTGCCCTGGACTTAAGAGTAGAGAGGCAAATGATAATGTTTTCTAAAGGTGTGAACAGAACTCCAAGTAGCAGCCTCTAGAATGTCTTTGGTTGGTACTCCTCTGAGAAAAGCTGCTAGTAGCTGCAGCTCTGGTGGAATGAGACCTAATGCCCTTGGGCACAGGTTTACCATGGTGTAAGTAGCAGAAACGGATGCCATGGCTTATCCACTTTGAAGTTGTCTGCTTTGAAATAGCCTTTCCTTCTGATCCTGCAGCATATGTCACTAGTAATTGCTCAGTTTTTCTTAGAGCTTTAGTCCTGCTCAAGTAGAATCTTAGCTGTCTGTGTACGTCCAAAGAATGCAAAATTCTCTCCCTTGTTCTGCAGATTTGGATAAAAGGTTGGCAGATGAATTGTTTGGTTAAGAGCCACACTGGAAACCACCTTAGGCATAAAGGTAGGATTTGTTCTCAGAGACACCCTGTCTGGGTAAAATATGATAAAAGGCTCTACAGTCATGAGGGCCTGTAGCTCTGAAACTTCTTTCTGAAGTAATTTGCTAGTAGCAGAGCTGTTTTCCATGATAAGAACTTTATATCAGCGGTAGCAGCTGGTTCAAATGGAGGCAGAGTGAGCTTTTCCAATACATAACTGAGGTCCCATGCAGGTAATGGTGATCTTTTCGGAGGCCTTACATTTTTGGCTCCTCTAAGATACTGCTTCAGCAAAGGATGAGAAAAGATCGGTGGCTCTGTATTGTAATGAGCCGAAATGGCAGAGGCGTGGATTTTAATTGAAGAGAAAGATAGGCCTTTGTCAAGCATCTCAGTTAAGTATTGTAATATCTGAGGAATATTTGGTTCTGCTGTATCAGTTCCTTGTTCTTGATTCCAAGCACAGAATCTCTTCCATTTATCAGCATAAGATTTTCTAGTACTTGGTCTTCTGGCTTCCAAAATGACATCCATCACAGCTTTACTGAGAGGAGTTGTTTGTAAATCAGCCATGCTGTCAGGTTCAGTGTCTGGAGTTGACTGTGCAGGATCTGATTGTTTTGCTGGGACAGTAGTTGTGGTCTTTGAGGGCAGGTCCAAGCTGGGTATTGAGACAAGTTCCATAGGACTGGGTACCAGCATTGGCAGGACCAGTCCGGGGCAATTAGTATCATCTTTGGTTTCTCTTGTCTTACTTTTAGGAGGACCTTGGGAAGAAGAGGCAGAGGAGGAAAGGCGTAAACTGACAGGTTTTTCCAACTGAAGGATAGGGCGTCCACTTTCCATGCTTGTCTGTGATAAGTCCTTGTGCAGAATCTTTTAAATTGATAATTTTGAGGAGAGGCAAATAGATCTATGTCTGGGCTCCCCCATTTCTCTGTTATCATGCTGAAGACTTGTGGATTTAGTTTCCACTCGTGAGGGTCCATAAGGTTTCTGCTTAAATCGTCTGCCAGAGTACTTTGCTTTCCTGGCAGGAATTGAGCTTGGAGATGTATCTGGTAGGTCAAAGCTGTGTCCCACAGTGCCATGGCTAATCTGCAAAGGGGGTATGAGTGTGTGCCCCCTTGCTTGTTTATATACCACATGACCGTGGTGTTGTCCGTCTTTATCAGTAGTTGTCCTGGATGAAGTAAGTCCTTGAAGGCTGTTAGGGCATTTTGAACAGCTAGCATCTCTTTCTGGTTGATATAAAGATGCATTTGTTTTGGGGGTCCATATGCCATGAATGCATCTTCCTGTGACGTGGGCCCCCCAGGCATAATCTGATGCTGTTGTTAAGGTTTGGCTGGCAGGGGGGTAGAGTGAAGGCCTGCCCCATGTTTTGGTGACATGCCTTTGCCCACCACAGAAACTCCTGTTGTAGGCAGGGTATGAGAAGAATCATTGTTTCCAGACTCTGAGAATGTTGACTCCATAAACTTTTTAGGTACCACTGAAGTTTCCTCATATGCAGTCTCGCATATGGAATCAGTAGGATGCAGGATGCCATGAAGCACAAAGCCTGCAGAATTGGTCTTCCAGATAACTGGGTTTTTGTCGCCATCAGTTTGAAGTAAGTAGTCAGTTGCCTTTGCTTGTCTAGTGTGAGGTAAACCATCTGGACAGTTGTATTCAAGCTTGCACCCAGGAATGTTATCTTTTGAGAGGGTACCAGTTGTGATTTCTTTTCATTTATTGTGTACCCTAGGCATGTTAGAAGCCTTTTCACAAACGCCAGGTGTTGAAGAATGTCCTTGCTCTCTGCTTGAATGAGACAGTCGTCCAGGTAAGGGTATATTTGTATACTTTTTTGTCTGCAAAATGCAATTACTGGTGCCAGGCACTTTGTGAAGACCCTGGGTGCAGTAGATAAGCCAAAGGGCAGTGCAGAGAATTGGTAAAGCATTAAGCCAGCCTTGAATCTGAGGTATCTTCTGCATGACTGTCTTATTGGGACATGAAGGTATGCCTCTTTTAGGTCTAATGTCACCAGCCAAGCATTCCTGCCCAGCATGGGCAGAAGCTGCTATAAAGTCAGCATTTTGAATTTTGGAATGTCCAGGTATGTGTTCAAAATTGATAAATCCAGTATTGGCCTCCAGGCCTTGCCCTTTCTGGGTACCAAGAACAGTCTTGAGTAGAAACCTTGTCCTTTTTCCTGTTCTTGTACTGACTGAGTGGCCCCCATATCCATGAGAGACGTAACCTGTTTCTGTGCCTCTGCCCATTGATTTTTGGGCAGATCTGGCCAACCGTTTGCCACTGGCAGAGTGTGGAAATGGAATCTGTATCCCTGTGATACTATGTTTAGTACCCATTTGTCCTGGGTTATTAACTGCCAATTTTGTGCAAAAGGTGCTAATTTCCCCCCTAAGGGTGCTGGCAAAAGATAAGTGCTTGGTGTAGGCAGAGGGAAGTCATTGGGACTGTTTTCTGTAGGTTTGCGCTTTATCTCCTCCAGATTTGGAGGTAGAAGCGCCCCATTGCTTTGACCTGTATGAATCTTGTGCCTGGTATCTGGAACCCTCAGGGAATCTGGATTTGCCCCTTTGAGCTCTGTCTGACACAGGAAAGGACCAATTCTTTGTAGGCCAGTGTCTACTGAATCTTGGTGGCTGCACTTGTAAGAAGTCTTTAACAGTTTGCATTGACTTAGCTTTGTCTTCCATTTTCTTTAAAACCTCTTCTGCCTTAATACCCAACAGAGAATCATGCTGTAAAGGTGCATCTAGCACTTTAGCTTTAACATGGTCAGGCAAATTTTGTTCCTTTAGCCAGGCATGCCTCCTAATCACAGACCCAGTAACTGTGGCCCTGCAGGAGGCCTCTAAGGAGTCAAAACCACATTGCAAGGTATGCTTTCCAACCTGTTCAGCTGCATGCAATAATTCCTGCAATTCTTTATTTTCTGCACATTCAGAAATCAACATCATTTTCTGTTTCAGCAATCCCATAAGATGTAGTTGATACTTAAGCATATGAAATTGACAGTTTAAGGCACTGACTGCCAAGGTTGCTGATGTATAAACCTTTTTCCCTATCTGTCCAGTGCCCTTGAATCTCTGTCAGAGGGGGTAGGATTTTTTGCTGTTGAGGCCTTAACTCCCTTTGGACCCTGTGAAATAGTTTCAGGATCAGCAGCAGGGTTTCTAAATAAAAATTTATGTGAGTCAGGGACCCTGTAATACCTGTCAGGCTTACTGGGAGCCGGAGATAAGGAGTCAGGGGTCAAGCTTGACTCTGAAAACACATCATCCACAATGTCTAAAACGGGGAATGGCTAAAGGCCTGTGCTGAGGGAGGAGAAGGAAATCCCTGAGCCTCTTTTTTGATTGAGAAATCTGGACTCTCCCAATGATAAAGCTCCCTCAAAGTATGCAAGGTTTCCCCAAATGAATAATCCTCAGGAGAAGCAGATGGCATAGACTTCCTCTGCATCAGAATCCTCATAGGGAGGTATAGGTAATTCCTGATCAGAAGAGGAATCAGAAGAAATGGAAACCTGATCTGAAGATTCATAATCAATGTCTTGCCTAGGTCTCTTATCTGGAGGGGGATGGGTACCCCTGATCAAGGTCTTCAGCCATTTTCATCATCTGTTTTTTAGGCATAGAGGCCTGTGCACGTGGCTCATGCGTCGGTTTTTTAGTTTTAGAAGTTGCTTTTGTCTTTGGTTTTGCAGCTGTTGTCGGTTTGATATACAAATGTTGAGGTCTGAATACACCCTCAGAAGCCGATGCCTGCTCAGTGGCTCCGGACCCATCCGAAGGACATACATCCGTCGGTCCAATACCTTGAGTATCTTGCGGCGTGCTGGACTCCACATGGGCGTCAGTAGAGGCCTGCGACTCGAAGGTAGCGGGTATCAGGGGCTACGAAAGTGCCTCACTGAGTATCAGCGAACCGGCGATTGGCTTAGGAGAAGCTTCATCATCAGTTCTGGATCTCAACTGCCTTTCTCTGTCCTTTTCTTTGCGTTTTTTTTATGTACTCCGGTAGTCGGATTGCAATCAGACGACATTTCTGGGTAGTTAAATCTGTTTCCAAAATACTTTGAGGCAAAAATATACCAACGCTTAATAGTGCGTTGGTTAAATCTAGCACAAAACCGACAGCCAGGCATGTTGTGATCAGGGCCTATGCAAGGAATACAGTATAAATGGAAATCCTTATGAGGTATTTGCTTCCCACAAGTAATACAATTATTAACTTTTTCTGACATCGGTATGGAGCAAGAAAAAAAGTTTCCCCAACGGGGTACCAAGCTTTAGTGAAGACTTCGGTTCTGAAACTCAAACTCGAATATTTCAGTAGTCGGCCGACTGGCACTTGCGAAATGCTTCTGCTTTGGGCCTCAAGGAAGACTAAAGAAAATGGAGTTGGCTGTATGTTTTATATCCCTGACGACCTGACGTCATGGAAGAGGAGACAGCAACCGATGCAGGACCCAAGACTTTGGAATTTAGGACGACTGACAGCAACCTGCCAGCAGATTACCCAAATGTAATGACTGCAACAGTGAAACACGAAGAACATCAAGAAGACAAAAGTAGCACTGATCATTGAAACTGCTACATCCAGCTATTACAGTGTCTTATATACAGAGAGACACAAAGTCATAAAATACCAGGATTTGCAGGCAGAAATGAGGTCAATGTGGAAAAAAATACCCAGACAGTTCCAATAGTAGTAGGAGCAATGGATCTCTTAAAAAAAAGAATTTACAGTCGTATTTAGATATGCTACTTATACAAGTAACTGTATGAATTGCATACGGAGTCTGTTCTGGGCACAGTGTGGGTGCTGCAAAGAGCATTTTTAGCTAATAAAGATAATACTAATTTCAAAAACTTTAATCCTACTTTGACTGAGAAATGGGGGTCCATTCCTGTCATGGTACTGGAAACCCAAGGACTTGGGAGTAATAAAAAGTACAGTTTTGTACCTACCATAAATGTAGATGTCCTCACAAAGGCTTTTTGTACCTACCTATAATAGCATGTTCAAGATCATACTGCTGCAGTCCTTACCTTCATCTCACATTGCTGCAGTCCTTACTATTGGGTAGAATCCCAAAGCAGAGGGGAGGATGGCAAATCATAAAGAAGCAGGATGCCTGTAAAATAGCAGGCAAAACCACCTGATTTAGAGAGAGAGAAGGTGGTAATGCTTAGCATGCACTGAACCCAAGTAGCCCAGAAAGTAATATCCTTAGTTGCCACCCCTTTAGAAATGTTGAAGTGGCAGTAGCTCTAGTGGAATGCTGCTCTAATCCTAGCCAAATCTCCTCAGAATATGGCCTATAATAACAGAAAGCAATGCAAACCCAATCCACTTAGAAATAGTTTGTTTTGACACAGGCTTGCCCTGAGAAATCAAAACAAAGAAACAAACAACTCTGCTGAGACTGCCTTGAAACTTTAGTCCTGCTTTAAATAATAACGCAACTGCCTGTGTACATTCAAAGTGCACCTTTCCTGTACATGGGGACTTGTACAAAAAGTAGGCAAATGAATAGTTTGGTTTCTGCAATTCAGAAACCCTTCTTGCAGAGGTAATGGCCAACAAAAAGCAGTCTTCCATGACAAATATTTCAATTCAGCAGTAGCTGCAGGCTCAAAAGGTTGTAGAGTGAGTTTCTCCAACACAAAATTGAGGTCCCAAGCAGGAGTGATTTACGTGGGGGTCTTATATTCTTTGCCCCTCTAAGAAACTGGTTGCTTGAACAAAGGATGAGAAAACAATGGTGTCATAGCCAGAAGAGCTGAAATTGCTGCAAGCATGAATCTTAATGGAAGAAGAGCAAACCTTGTCCACCTTTGTCCAATGATATTGGAAGAGCCACATAGATAGTTAATGGAAGTAAAGGGAAAGACTTTTGTTTTTCAAAAAGGCCAAGAAGCGTTGTATTCAGTCTTACACCCAGAGCAGCATGAAAAGAGAGGGTACTAGAGAGGAAAACAGACTGGTTCACAGAATACCCCAGGCATCTTAGCACTCTCTTGACATTGCTATCACATATTCAAATGATGAAGAAGAAGTCCTTCCCAGAATCAGCAACAGCCAAATATGGATAGATCTTGTATTCCTATTAGCTTTTAGAAAGCTATCACTGGAGCCAGAACTTTGTGAATACTCTGGCGAGTAGATAAGCCAAAGGGCAATGCCAAGGGGCAATAGTGAGAAGTCCTTGCAGTGAGAACTGATAGTGAGAAGCAACTTGTCTGATAATCTATAGGAGGTAAGCCTCCTTGAGATCCAAAGTTACCATCCAGTGATCTTTGCCCAGCAGAGGTAAAAGCTGTTGTAACGTCAATAGACTGAACTTGGGAAATGTCCAATGAAGAGTTGAGGATAGATAAATCCAAAATTGGTCTCCACATGTTCCCTTTTTGGTACTAGGAACAGGCGAGAATAAATCCTAGGGCCTATGCTGGGGTAGAAACAAAAATTCCCTAGCCTTTTCCCTGGAACCAGAGTTCGACCTTCCTTAAAATGCTCCCTCATGGAATGAAGGGTCTCTGAAAAAAAAAAATCCCTCAGGGGAGAAGCAGAAGGAGTAGAATCATCCACATCAGAATCAGAATAAGGAGAATACTCCTGCAAGTCTTCAGCCAAGACTTCGGAAGCATCGAACCCTGCTCAAAACTCCCAAGCTCAGGTTCCACTCTAGGCCTCTTATCAGGAGGGCATAGAACCTCTAATCAGTGTAATCAAATCTTCTGCCATTTTAAGCATATGCCTCTTGGCACAGACCCTGAAGAACTAGGGGTGACACCAACTGAAGCTAAACTTGGCCTGCCTCTGGGAGGCCTTGTGGAAACAGGGAGGGCCACACCACTCACCTTAGGAGGAAGAACAGCTACCTGAGAAGCCCCTTCAGCCTGGCCTACCTCCTGAAGACACATCTTGTAATAATAAAGTCTCTCCTGGGACTCCAAAAGAACTTCTGGCTGAACCTCTCCTCCACAAGCCTCCAAAGAAGGTTCTTCTAACCTAGGCTTTGCTGTTTATAGTGCACGCTTCGAAGACTAACCTGGCACAATCTAATCTTCTTTATAGTGCGTTTGTTAAATCCCAACAACGTCGTGCTCAGGCCCTAAACAAGGTATACACAAGGTATGATAATCCTATGGGAATCTCTTTTTCACAACAGAAATACAGTTATTCACTTTTTCTGACATCCGTAAAATACTGAGGCAAGAAAAAAACCAAAATATTCCCCAAAAGACTGAGGATATCGAGGACAGCGGACTACCCAAGTGTAAGGACTGAAGCAATGTGAGATGAAGAACATCTGGCAAGTACCCAGCAGAATCAACAATTGGATCATAATGTACTACATGTACAGTAAACTCTCAGTTAACCACAACTCAAGCAAGCAGCAAAGAAATACAGTACAGTTTTCATGTGCTGCACTTACTGTCCCCCCCACCCCGAAACGTACCTTACATTTTTATAGTTTCATAAAGGAAGACAGGAATAAATTCCCTCTTTACCCAAACTAAGAAGAAGTCCAACTAAACAAATAGAATAGGATACAGTATTAGTCAGGCCTATTTTAATAGTAGCTCTCAAGCAACCAAAAACTACAGTTATCCAGCATCTACCAATCCCCATGGGTGGCGGTAAACTGAGAGTTTACTGTATACTGTGAAGTTTGAGGTCAAGGATGGAATGAAGTCTCTTGTCCAGTCTGAAATTAAAGTAGGAGTAAACACCTGACCTCATTCTAAAGGAGAACATTTTCTCATGCTCTTCTGAGGAGTACAGTCTAGAGTTGTCCTAGGAGTTCTGTGGAAATGGCTTAGTCTTCATGTAGAGCTTATTCAGAAAGTTCCAAGACCTTTAACAAGCAGCCACCCATATCCATTATACACGTTAGTGCTCAGAATCCAGCTGTTCAATGATTTCCAAGCCAGGAAAAAGTAAAACAACTATCTGCCACAAAAACATCTGAAGAGTAACTGTGACTGCTTGACCAGTAGGACTGATATACTGCGTGACATGGATAGGAAAGCTGGAATGGGACAAAACTACCAGTTATCTGGAGGTACTCTCTGTCCTATGAGGGGGCTTCAGGCATTCCTTGCAAAGAATATGCTGGCCTGGAGGCAGTATTTGGACCTGGACAGTTATCATTTTCATTTCTTTTATTGTAATTAAAGTGACTTATTCTTGAATCCTCTGCATATAAAAATGAATAAGAAAGTTACACACAGCACTCATAGTAGAACACTGCCACTTAAAATCAACATTATGAATTTTAAAAATTAACATTATTGCTACAAGATGCATTAAAATTTAAACATGGGGTTAAAAATATTCATCTAAACAGGCACTACTTAAGGGGCTTCCTAAAGGAGGCCTCTGACTAAATTTAATTAGCAAAGTATCTGATTTCCAGAGAAGCAGAGAACCACAGGAAAAGAACACCTGCCTAACATTTAAAGTCTGGTGCAGGGAACAACTAGAAGCCTCTCACCCAAAGACCTCCCATGGTCACACCATTATATAAGAGGACCAAAACCTCCCTTAAAAAGATTTGACTTTAACTGAGTAGGGCTAGACAGGATTAAAAAGGGGAATCTTACTGAAAAATCAAGTGGCCACCATCAACCAAGTCCTGCAGCATACAAGTGATGTGACAAAATTCTAAATTTCCTGTCTAAGCACTTTCTGCAGAATTCAGGACTTGGCATAGGCATGTCACATTTGTGTCCAACAGCCTTTAATAAAAAGGTATACAGTACAGCAGATGAGATGACACCAAAGCAGGGATGCCTACTGCCAGGTCCAACGACAAAATAAGGTGTTTGACAATAGCATGGTTCTTCAGAATGGAGCAACAAGGCCTGATACTGGCTAAGAGTTCATCTTAAAGCAACACTGCCTTATCAAAACAAAAAAAAAATCATACCAAGAGCTTAGTCACTTAGCCCATAAAAATTTGAGAGGGAAGAAATACAGAAAGTACAGTTGTGTACACTTACCATAAATGTAGATGTTCAAGTGTATTCACTGTTGCAGTCATCACATTTGGGTTATCTGCCTGCAGGTAGTCCTCAGCCAGCCTGAATACCAGAGTCTTCGGACTTCTGCGTTGGATGCTGTCTCTTCTTCCATGACGTCAGGTCGTCAGGGGTATAAAACATGCAGCCAACGCCATTACATCAATTTTTCTTGCCCCAGATGTCAGATGCCCCCCACAATGGGAAACAATTATATGTTATGGTAAACCTCCATCAAAAAAGCAAATACACCAGAAAAACTAAATATACCAAACAAGAAGGAAAGGTAGAGCCAAGAGAAGTCAGGGCACTGGAGGGAGTGTAACCAGGACTGCAACAGTGAATACACTCGAACATCTACATTTATGGTAAGTGTACACAACTGTACTATATTCTTCTTATTTCACTGTTGTAGTCATCACATTTGGGTTGATTCCCAAAGCTAAAGAAGGGAGGAGGAAGTTAAAGAGCATTAGGGCCAGCTATTAAGCCCTGCAAGACTGCAGTGGCAAAACCAGCTCTGGATTTAGAAAAAATAGGCATGTGGTAATGCTTGGCGAAGGTATGTGCAGAGCACCAGGTAGCAGCTTCTAGGATGTCCCTGGTAGGGACTCCTCTGAGAAAGGCTGCAGAGGTAGATGCAGCCCTGGTGGAATGTGATCTTATCCCCTGTGGGGTAGGTTTTCCATGGTGCTTGTAGCAGAAATGAATGCAATGGGCTATCCATTTGGAAATGGTTTGCTTTGAAATGGCCTTCCCCTCTTGCCTCTGCAGCAAAGCAAACTAGCAGCTGTTCAGATTTTATGAGAGGCTTAGTCCTGAGCAAATAAAATCTAAGTTGTCTGTGCACGTCCAAAGTGCAGTATTCGTTCCCCTTTGTTTTGTGGATTAGGGAAAAAAGTACGCAAATGAATGGACTGATTTAGGGCCACACTAGACACCACCTTGGGCATAAAGGAAGGATTGGTCCTGAGGTAAACCCTGTCCGCATGGAAGGTAATGAAGGGTTCCACTACCATGAGGGCCTGTAATTCAGACAGTCTTCTTGCTGAAGTGATGGCTAGAAGGAAGGCTGTTTTCCAAGAAAGGAATTTCAACTCTGCTGTTGCAGCTGGCTCAAAGGGGAGGAAGAGTGAGCTTTTCCAATACAAAGTTAAGGTCCCAGGCTGGAATGGGGGCTCTCCAGGGGGGTATTAAATTTTTGGCCCCTCTAAAGAATTGTTTTAGCAGGGGGTGAGAGAAGAGGGGTGGCTCAGTATTATAATGTGTTGAAATGGCAGAGGCATGAATTTTAATTGACGAGAAGGATAGGCCCTTGTGGAGCATTTCTGTAAAGTACTAAAGAATATGAGGTAAGCTGGGCATCATTGTGCCCATCCCCCGAGTCTGGCTCCAGGAACAGTATCTGTTCCACTTTTCAGCATAGGATTTTCTAGTACTAGGACTCCTTTCCTCCAGAATGACATCTAGCACTTGCTTATGAGGGATGCTAGAGGAGAGCTCAAGGAATTAGCCAGGCTGCAAGGTTCAGGGTTTGAAGCTGAGGGTGCAGAATCTGGCCCACCTGCTGGGACAGCAGGGAAGGGGTCTGAGGCAGGTGCCATGGTTGCAGCAGTGTCATACTGTGCAAGAGGGGGTGTACCAGTGCTGGCGTAGCCAATCTGGTAAATCAGTATTGCCCTTGGCTTGTCCTGTTTGATCTTTAGCAGAACCTTCGAGAGGAGAGGCAGAGGGGGAAAGGCATAAACCGAGAGGCTTTCCCAGGTAAAGGACAGGGCATCCACTTTCCAAGCTTGACTGTGGGGAGTCCTTGTGCAGAATTTGTCCAATTGGTAGTTCTGAGGGGAGGCAAACAGGTCTACCTCTGGAGTCTCCCATTTGTTCCTCAAGAGGTTGAATATTTTTGGTTCTAGTTTCCATTTGTGTGGGTCCATGAGATTTCTGCTTAAGTCGTCTGCCAGTGAATTTAGCTTGCCTGGCAGGAAATGAGCTTGTAGGTGCACTTGCTAGCTCAAGGCTGTGTTCCACAGAGCCATGGCTAGTCTGCAGAGAAGGTAAGAGTGAGTTCCCCCCTGCTTGTTTATGTACCACATAACTGTGGTGTTGTCTGTCTTTACCAACAGCTGTCCTGGAAGAATACGGTCTTTGAAGGCTGTCAGGGAATTCTGTACAGCTAACATTTCTTTTTGATTGATATGCAGGTGCATCTGTCTCGGGTTCCATTTGCCCTGAATGTACTGCCCTGCCAAGTGAGCCCCCCATGCATAGTCCGATGCGTCTGTCATTAGGGTATGGGTGGCAGGAGGTAGAGTGAAAGGGAGCCTCTTGCTGTGGTAGCAGGCCTCTGCCCACCAAAGGAACTCTGTCTTTATACAAGGAATGATAGGAATCATTGATTCCAGGTCCTGAGAATGTTGACACCATAGGTTTTTTAGATACCATTCCTCATATGCAGTCTTGCATACGGAATTAGTAGAATGCAAGAGGCCATGAACCCCAGGGCTTGCAGAATTTTCCTTGCAGACAGCTGGGTTTTGTGGCCAATAGTTTGAAGTAGGTTGTCAAATAAACTTGTTTCTCTGGAGTGAGGAATGCCATCTGGGAAGTTGTGATCAAGCTTGCTCCCAGGAATACAATCTGTTGGCAGGGTACTTGTTGAGATTTCTTTTTGTTTATGGTGTACCCCAATGAGGTTAGAAGTTTCTTTACAAATGCCAGGTGTTGTAATAGCAAGTCCTAGCTTTCTGCCTGAATCAGACAATCATCCAAGTATGGGTATATTTGAATATTTCTCTGCCTGCAAAATGCAATGGCTGGAGCTAGACCCTTTGTGAATACCCTGGGCGCAGTAGATAAGCCAAAGGGAAGTGCAGAGAACTGATAGTGCTTGGAGCCTGCCCTGAAGCGTAGGCATTTTCTGTAAGATACCCTTTTTGGAAATGTGCAGGTAAGCTTCCTTTAAGTCTAAGGTTGCCAGCCAGGCATCTTTGCCTAGCATAGGAAGAAGTTGTTGAAGTGTTAGCATTTTGAATTTTGGAATTACCAGAAAGGTGTCGAGATAGAGAGGTCCAGGATAAGACGCCAGAAAGTACAGTTTTGTACCTACCATAAATGTAGATGTCCGATAGGTATGCATCTGCAGTCATCACATATGGGTTGTCCTTCAGGCAGCCTCCTTCGTCGGGCCGGATTCCAAAGTCTGGGTCCGCTGCTGCTGATGTCGCCTCCCCGACGCCAAAGCGCTAAGGGCCTAAATCGCCAGCCGATTTCATCTTCCCAGTGTTTCCCAGATGATGCCAGGCCCTCAAAGGAAGGCTAAAATTTGGAGAAATGCAATAAATTCCAAACATGCACAGATATATATATAAAATATATAACAACAACTAATAATAGATAACCAAGCCAAGCTAGGAGAGGAACCCAGGTGCCAAAAAACCAAAGAGGGAAGGAGGGAGGGTAATGACTGCAGCATATACCATCGACATTCTACATTTATGGTGGTACAAACAAATATGTCCTCCTCAAGGATGCATCTGCTTCACCAAGTGGTGGGTAGAACATAGCCAATCTGGGGTGGAGGATCTATGTATCTGAAAGTGGGGTGTAGCTAAATGAAAGGCAGGACAGCCGAAAAGCCTGCTCTGGATCTGGAATATAAAGGTAAAATTGCAATGCTTGAAAATGTAAAGCACGGAGCTCCATGTAGCAGCTTTAAAAAATCCTCTGTGCCACCACCTGGCTAAGAGGGCTGTGAGGGTGGAATGGCTCTGGTGAATGAGGTCTAATGTTAGCTGGCACAGTTTTTCCAGAAAGGGAATATAAAAAAATGAATTTTCCTCATCCATTTTGAAATTGTCTGTTTGGAAATTGCTTTCCATGTGCACAGCAGCATATGCTACCAACAGCTGTTAAGTTTTTTTTTAGCTTAGTTAGTTCCAAGTGTCCGAAAAGAACTGTCCTGCATGTCCAGGGTGCAGAAATTTTTCCTCTTTGTTTTGTGGATGTGGAAGAGGGTAGGCAGAGGAGAAGGCTTGGTTTAAGGAGACCCTGGATACCTTGATTGCATAAATGAAGCGGATTATCAATGAGAGACTTGTCCTGATGAAAATAAATGGAAGTTGTATCTCAAGGGCCTGGCCTGTGATACAGATCAACTTCTTGCTGAGGTTGGCTGCCAGAAGGAACTGTACCTCCACGACAGTTCTTGTGTTAAGGATTCAAAGTTGGGCAAAAAGGGGTGGCAGAAGGAGTTTTTCCAACACGGCAGGCACTGAGGTTTAGGCACTGGAGGTTTCCTTTTAATTCCTCTTAGAAACTGGGTCTTTTAGAAACTGAGTTAGGAGGATGAAAAGACAGGTGAAATCCCTGAGTACTCTGCTGAAGCATGAAGAAGAATGATTTTAATGGACAGGTTAGACAGGCCATTGTGGAGCATTTTCCAGAAGTATTCCAGGATATGTGCTATGTCCATCACTGTGCTTGTTGTGCCCTCTTTGTGCTTTGGGTGTGAAATCTTCTGATTTGCTGAATATGCCTTCTTTGTGGAAGGCCGGGCGAGCTTCCCATTTGATTTCCTCTACTTCTTGGATAGCTTATGATGAGGAGGAGTCAAGGTATTTTCAGGCTTGTTCAGGCTAAGGTTCATGGGTGGGAATGAGAAGTTTTGTAAGAGGCTTGTGTCAGGAGAAGTGCGCTATTGGCTGAAGGCCATGGTTTCATGCGACAGATGCCTCAACAGTGGGTACCAGTGCTGTCTTGGCCAGTCCGGAGCTATCAATCACCTTGGCTGCTCTGTCCTGATCTTCAGTAAGACCTTAGCTAAAGGAAGAGAAATGCATGGAAAGTTAGAGTTCTCCAGCCAGCTGATAGTGCTTCCAGCCCATGCCAGTGGGTGGTATGTCCTGAGCAGAATTTCTTCGTTTGACAGACGGGGAGGCAAAAAGATCTATGATCTATGGAGGATGATTATGTTATCTGGTAAGAGTGGTGTGCAGCATCCATTCGTAGTATCCATTCGCAGCATGCATAATTAGTCTGCTTAAGCCGTGTGCCAGTGCTTTACAAAACTGGGATTGCAAACCATATTGAGTTTCAAGGAAAGTGCCTAGCAGATTCATTGCATAGTTTCAAAGAGGGTAGGAATGGATGCCTTCTTGCTTGTTTATGTACCACATAACTGTGGTGTTTGTCGTCCTTATTAGCAGGTGGCCTTTGATGCAGATAGAGTTTGAAGGCTCTTTCACGGTTGTATCAGTTATCACTGCTCCTTTTGCCTTATGTGCATCATGCATCTTTTTGTGACCATAGTCCTGAATACAGTTGCCCTCCATGTGTGTCTTATGTGTGCGTGGTCTGAAGCGCCCGTTGGCCCGGCTTGGCTGGCTATTGCCGTTGAAGCTTGTTTTATGTTTGATTGGCTTGAAGGAGTCACCCCTTGTTTTCACCTTGGAGGAGCCCACCACAGAAAGTCTTTTCTAAGCTGTGACTGTGTGACATCCATAAACCCTTTAGGTACCATTGTAGTTTCCCATATGCAGCAGCCCTTGTGGAATTGTAAGCAGAATGTATGCTGCAACCCAGGGAATGTAGGATTTTCTCTTGCAGTTGCAGTCAGTTTGTTTGTCAGATTCTTGAAGCAATCCGTAGTTGTTCGCTTGTGTCTTGTTGTCTTATTTGGTGGTTGTGTCTCTGTCCGCACCCAGAAAAGTTATTTGTTGGGATGGGAAATGTCTTGAGTTGTGAATGTTGAGATCAGGCATCCTGGATGCAACAAATACTGTATTGTGGCAGTCATCAAGTCCTAAACTAAAGCAGATATGCTGTCCGCATAATCGAAGAGTCGTCCAGATATGGGTATAAGATGCTCCCCTGAAGTCTGCATATTTGAATCCCTAGAGGCATTTCGTGCAATTGCAGTGATTGTGGTAGATAAGCCAAAGGGCAATGCTGAGAATTGATAATGCTCAAACCTGCAAGAAATCTGAGGTGTCTGAATTGACTTGTCTAATAGGGACATGCAGGTATGCCTCCTTGAGGAGGTCTAGAGTCAGCCAAGATAGGTTTGCCCAGCATGGGAAGGAGTTGCTGTAGAGTCAGTATTTTGAAATTTTAACACAATGGAGTTGTATTTGAAAAAGTGGACAGAACGAGAATCCATCTGGAATATTTTCTTTGGAACAAGGAATAGTAAAGAATAAAATTTTGGCCTTGTTCTTCTTGAGGAAATAGCTTCTATTTGTTTCATTTGCAGGAAATGTTCTACTGTTTAAAGCTTTCCTTTGATTCATTTGCATTAATGCCTTTGCCTTTTTTAGTTGGTAGTGGCCCTGCTGGAATTTGCATCTTTTGTCTATCTGCACTGTAGTGTCCATTTGTCTCTTGTAATAAAGTGCCAATTTTCTGAGTGCAAAGAAAGCTTCCGCTTGCTGTGCCTCTAATTGAGCCCTGGTTGGCGGTCCTGCAGCAGTCATTGAGTCTGTGGTTGCCCCTCAGTTGTAGGTCCCACTACCTCTCTGGTTGGGAGTCCTGCACGCCCTCTGTAGTTGTAGACTTTGCACCCTCACTCCTGCACGGAGGTTCGTTTCTCTGAAATCTTTCTCAGTTCTTGTGGTTGCACCTTTGGTAGCCAACAGGCACAATGATGCTGAGGACTTTTTCTTAATCTTTAAATAACAGCAGATTTTGCTCTTAATTCAAATTCTTTAAGACCTCCTGAGCAGTGGAGCCAAATTTTTTTTGCTTTTCCAGTGGAGCATCCAGACGCTTAGCTTTAACATGGTCTGGCAGAGTATTGTCAGTTCCAGCCAAGCATGCCAGCCGCATGACTGCACCCGTCATAGCTGACCTACATGAAAGATTGCTTGGCTCATAACCACACCGTAAGAAAATTAAGTATAACCTGCTGGGAGTTATGTACCAGCTTATGAAGTTCATTACCACACTCTAACAAGCCTGGAGACATATGCATACACAATTCAAAATTGCTCATAGAAAGGTACTGTATCAACAGAAATTGACAATTTAATGCCTCAGAGCCCAATGCAGAAGTGTACACTTTTACCCATCTCTAGTAGTGGCCCCCTTTGCCCCTTTGGATTAGTAGTGGGCTCTGCAACCCTTTAGGCCCTGCCTTAGTTTCTGGATCAGCAGGTGGGCCTTGTAAAGAAAAGATGTCAGCCGACCCCTGGGCCGGAAATCGAGTTGGATCAGGGGCCTAGACCAGAGTGTCAGGGTTACAAGGACTCAGAGTCAGGATCATCAATGACATTCAAAATGGGAGGAAGCTATGGGTCTATGCTGAGTCAGGGATTGAATCAGAGATCATCTTCCTGAATCAGAGAATTTGGCCCCTGCCATTTGAAATGTTTCTCATAGTGTGAAGTGGCATCCATGAAAGTTCTTCAGAGGGGAGGCCGAGGGATTGATCTCTGCATCAGAATCCTCGTAGGTCTCCCAAGAGCTCCTGGTAGTCAGAGGAAGCAGAGCCATCAGAGGCGAGGGGAGGAGAGCTGGGGATCAGAGGGCCAGAGGGGCTGAAAAAGCCTTCAGAGGGGGTTGAGAGTCCTCTGAAGGAAATCAGGTCCTGCTTCCTGTAAAATTGTAAACTTGTAGAGGGTCCCTGGAGGCTGGGCCTGGGAGGCATGAAGGGGCTTGTATGTTTAGCAGCTTTTATTTGGTGTGAATGAGGCCTCCATGGATGCAGGAGGCATAGTGCACCACGCGGCTGAGAATAACTTGTTCCAGAGGAACTATGTCGAAGTTTCCAAGACACCGACTCCTTTGAAATTCAATAACTGAGTCAGCAGGGCCTCCGGCGATGCTGTGTCGGGTTTTGCGGTGGTTTCAGGGTCGGAAGTACCAAGGACTGGTTTCAGCCGGGTCAGTGGTTAACCAAGGGTAGGCCCAATGTGGTTTCAGCCAAAAACCGCTGCCTGCTGTCAGGGTGGAAGTACCAGTTCCTGTTAAATGAAGCAGGCCTCTCCTCACGCATATTGTAAGAAAAACTAGCCCCAAAAAATCCTCTTTGAACCCGCATTATAGGCCTCCAAGGCATAGGCCGGGAAAAGGAAGCATTAGCGAACAGGCCGAGACGAAATGGGTATGGGGTATTAGTTTCTGGAAACAGGAGGAGGGAAACTCTATCGAGGTATGGGCTTCTACAAGAAAAGAGTCCCGAAACTTTATCTGACATCGCTGAGGCAAGAAAGAGTCCCCAACGTGGCTGGAGCCAAGTTTGGAAGTCTTCACTGCTTTTACCGGAGCTGGGCCGACTGCACTATGTAATCAGTTTCCCAGACGCACGAGGCAAGAAAGACTGAGGAAGATGGCGGAGAGGACGATTTTATACCCGCCGAGCTCTGACGCCGGGAGGGGGATATCAGCCGACGCCCGGACCTAGACTTATGCTGTCTTTTCTGGGTACCAGAAAAAGTCTTGAATAAAAACCTTGTCCCCTTTCTTCTGCTGGGACAGGTTGAATAGCCCTGACGCTTAGAAGAGAGAGAACCTACTGTTGGGCCTCCGCCCACTGATTTGGGGTAGGTCTAGCCAACCGTTTGGTGTTAGTAGCGTGTGGAAGTGGAATTTGTATCCTTGGGAAACTATGTTCAAAATCCATTTGTCCTGGGTAATGAGTTCCCAGTTTTTTGCATGCAGGGCGAGCGTTCCTCCTAAGGGAGCAGGCAGCTGAGCAGGGCTTGGAAGGGTTAAGGTTGTCATTGTGCCATTTTTCCGTAGGGGGGTGGCTTACTACTCCCTGCTTTGGAAGTGGGAGCCCCCCACTGCTTAGGTCTGTGCGCAGCCTGAGACTGTAACCAGGGTGCTCTGCTGTTCCTGGGTTTGGACTGAGAAGGCCTGGAAGAGACTGGAAAGGACCAAGTCTTTGAAGGCCAATGCTACTAAATCTGGGAGGCTGTACTTGTAGGAACTCTAACAGTTTGTATAGATTTAGCTTTTTCCTCCATCCTTTTGAGGACTTCTTCTGCTTTGTTGCCAAAAATGTGGTCTTGGTTTAAGGGAGCATCCAGTAATTTAGCTTTAACATGATCTGGCAAGTTTTGTTCCTTAAGCCAAGCATGCCTTCTAAATACAGACCCAGTGACAGCAGCCCTGCAAGATGCTTCTAAAGCATCAAAACCACACTGCAAGTATGTTTATCAACCTGTTCTGCAGAATGCATTAAATCCTGTAATTCTTTGTGTTCAGCACAGTCAGGAATCATCATTTTCTGTTTAATTAGTCCCATAATATGCTGCTGACACTAACATATGAAACTGGCAATTTAAAGCCCTAATGGCCAAAGTAGTAGAAGTGTAAACCTTCTTACCCTACCCCATCTGTCCAGGGCTCTAGAATCTTTATCAGAAGGGGTAGGATTTTTGGCAGTAGTAGCCTTAATGCCTTTTGGTCCTTGGGAAATGGTCTCTGGATCCACAGAATGATTCTTGAAAAGGAACTTATGAAAGTCAGGTACTCTGTAATACCTGTCAGGTCTTCTGGGCGCTGGAGGTAAAGTATCTGGGGCACGGCTAGTTTCCATGAAAGCATCATCTACAATGTCCAGAACAGGAGGGATAGCTAGAGGCCTGTGTTGGGGCAGGAGTAAGAATTCCCTAAGCCTCTTTTTGGACTCAGAGTAATCCTGGCTTTCCCAGCGGAAATGCTCCCCAAGAGTTTGCAAGGTTTCACCGAAAAAAAAATCTTCTGGAAGGGAAGCAGAGGGAATGGAATCCTCTGCATCAGAACCCTCATAAGTAGATAAGGGCAAATCCTGGTAATCAGAAGGAGAAGAAAAGTACAGTTTTGTACCTACCATAAATGTAGATGTTCAAGTGGTTATACTGCTGCAGTCATCACACTTGGGTTATCCTGTCGTCAGGCGGTCCCGCAGTCGGCCGAATCCCAAAGTCCTGGTCCGCCGTTGGTTGTTGGCGCCTCTTCCCTGACGTCAGTGCGACAGGGGTATAAAAGAGACAGCTGACGCCATTTTCTTCAGTTTTTCTTGCCCCAGATGTCAGGTGCCCCCAACTAGGAAGGCAATACAATAGCTATGCATCAATATCTTAGTAGATAAACAATAGTAACAGCTGTTAGCAAATACACCATTTAGACATGCTTCCAATTGATTGATGTACATGGAGTTGTAACTAACACCCTGGAATGTAGAGGGGATGGAGGGAGGGTAACCTGGACTGCAGCAGTATAACCACTCTAACATCTACATTTATGGTAGGTACAAAACTGTACTATGTTCATCGTGCTATACTGCTGCAGTCATCACACTTGGGTAGAATCCCAAAGCTATGGAAGGGTGGCTGGTACTAAACTAGGTTAGGTGACACTAGGATGCCCTGCAGAACTGCAGTGGCAAAACCAGCTCTGGTTTTTGAGTATAATGGAAGGTGGTAGTGCTTGGTAAAGGTGTGCACTGAACTCCAAGTAACTGCCTCCAGAATGTCTTTGGTTGGAACCCCTCTGAGAAAGGTTGCTGAGGTTGCAGTAGCCCTGGTAGAATGGGATCTAATATTGGCAGGTACTGCCTTCCCATGGTGCGAGTAGCAAAAGCGGATGCAATGTGCTATCCATTTGGAGATGGTCTGTTTTGAAATAGCCTTTCCTTGTGAACCTGCAGCATATGATACAAAGAGTTGCTCAGTTTTTCTGAAGATCTTTGTCTTATCTAAATAGTAACATAGCTGTCTGTGAAAAGAGTGAAAGAGCCTTTCTCCTTTATTCTGTGGGTTAGGATAAAAGGTGGGTAAATGAATGGTCTGATTCAAAGCCACACTGGATACTACCTTGGGCATGAAGGTAGGGTTAGTTCAGAAGAGACTCTGTCCTGATGGAAAATGATGAAAGGTTCCACTGCCATAAGTGCCTGTAGTTCTGAGACCCTGCGTGCTGAGGTAATAGCCAGTAGCAAGGCTGTTTTCCAAGACAAGTATTGTAGTTCTGCTGAGAAGGCTGGTTCAAAAGAGGGCAGTGTTTACTTTTCTAAAACTAAGTTCAGGTCCCAAGTTGGTGTTGGTGGTTTTCTGGGGGGTCTTGCATTCTTAGCCCCTCTGAGAAACTGCCTAAGTAAAGGGTGTGAGAAAATTGGAGGATCCATATTATATTGAGCTGAAATGGCTGAAGCATGGATCTTAATGGAGGAGAAGGAAAGGCCTTTGTGTAGCATCTCAGTTAGGTATTGCAGTATGTGAGGAATGTTTGGTATCCAGGGATTTTGACCTTTAGCCTGGTGCCATGCACAAAATCTTTTCCATTTGTCTGAGTAAGTCTTTCTGGTGCTGGGCCTCCTGGCCTCCAAAATGACATTCAGGACGTCCTTTGAGAGAAGTGTTGATTGATAATTTAAGGAATTCTCCATGCAGCTAAATTTAAAGTTCTGAGCTGGCTGTGACGGGTTTGAGAGTTTTTCTGAGTCAACAGCAGTGGGAATTGAAGCAAGATCCATGGAGGGCTATAAGTCAAGTTCCTTAGTAATGGGTACCAGTGCTGGCGTGGCCAGTCTGGAGCAATGAGGATAATTTGTGGCCTCTCTGATCTGACCTTCAATAATACCTTGGTCAATAGAGGTAGTGGAGGGAAGGCATAGACTGTCAGTGTTGTCCAACTGAATGATAGAGCATCCACTTTCCAGGCTAGGGAGTGATAAGTCCTTGTGCAGAATTTTTGTAATTGGCAATTGTTGGAGGAGGCAAATAGATCTATGTCTGGACATCCCCATCTTTGAGTTATCATTGAAAATACTTGTGGGTGTAGTCTCCACTTGTGAGGGTCTGCCATATTTCTGCTTAATTTGTCTGCCAATATGTTTTCCTTTCCTGGCAGGAATTGTGCTTGGTAGGTCAATGCTGTGTTCCATAAGGTCATAGCCTGTCTGCATAAAGGGTAGGAGTGTGTTCCTCCCTGTTTGTTTATGTACCACATAACTGTGGTGTTGTCTGTCCTTATTAGAAGTTGTCCTGGATGCAAGAGGTCCTTGAAGGCTGTCAGTGCATTTTGCACAGCTAGCATCTCCTTTTGGTTGATGTGAAGATGCATTTGTTTTGCAGACCATTTGCCCTGTATGCACTGTCCTGCCATGTGTGCTCCCCAGGCGTAGTCTGAAGAATCTGTTGTCATGGTTTGGTTTGCTGGAGCTGAAAGGGAGACCATTGTTTATTTGACATGCTTGAGCCCACCATAGGAACTCTTTTTGAAGGCAGGGAATGATAGGTATACTTGTTTCGTGGCTGTGCCTGTGTTGAGACCATACACTTTTCAGGTACCATTGTAATTTTCTCAAATGCAGCTTTGCATATGGGATTAGTTGAATGCATGATGCCATGAACCCCAATGCCTGCAGGATTTTCCTTGCAGTGAGCTGGGTAAAGGTTGTTATCCTTTTGAAGTATCGATTCAATTGTTTTTGTTTGTCTGGCGTGAGGTAAGCCATCTGGGCCGTTGTATTTAAGCTGGCACCCAGGAATATTATCTGTTGCGAGGGTATTAGTTTTGACTTCTTTTTGTTTACTGTGTACCCTAGGCAACTGAGCAGCTGTGTTACAAAAGCCAGATGCTGTAATAGAATGTCCTTGCTGTCCGCTTGGATCAGACAATTGTCCAGATATGGATAAATTTGTATTTCTTGTTGTTTGCAATATGCAATTACTGATGCCAGGCATTTCATAAATACTCTGGGCGCAGTAGATAAGCCAAAGGGCAATGCAGAGAATTGATAATGCGTTGTACCTGCTAAAAATCTGAGGTATCTTCTGCAATCTTGTCTGATAGGGATATGCAGGTATGCCTCTTTGAGGTCCAACGTTACCAGCCAAGACTCCTTGCCCAGCATGGGAAGGAGCTGCTGTAGTGTGAGCATTTTGAATTTGGGTACCTCCAGGTATGTGTTCAGAATTGAGAGATCTAAGATGGGCCTCCAGGCTTTGTCCTTTCTTGGGACTAGAAACAGTCTTGAGTAAAAACCTTGACCTTGCTCCTTTGTAGGTACCTTTTGAATTGTTTTCATATCCATGAGAGCTGAAATTTGCATTTGAGCCTCTGCCCATTGGTTTGGAGGCAGATTTGGCATGCCTCTCATCCATGGTAAAGTGTGGAAATGAAATCTGTAGCCTCGGGTAATAACGTCCAGAATCCATTTGTCCTTTGTTATGATGCGCCAATTTTGTGGAAATAAAGCCAGTTTTCCTCCCAAAGGTGCTGCCAGGGCAATTTTGCTTGGCAGGCGAAGAGGGAAGTCATTGTGTTTGTTTCCTGAAGGGTTGAGATCTTTCGTCTCCACCTCTTTCAGTTGTTGTATGCCATTGTCTAGGCCTGAAAGAACCTTGTGGCTGGCCTCTACCCCTTGGGGCCTGTACCTAGCTCTTTGGGGTCTGTCTGATGCAGGAAAGGACCAGTTTTTTGATGGCCAGTTTCTGCTGAAATGAGGAGGTTGTACCTGTAAAAAATCTTTAACTGTTTGCATAGATTTTGCCTTTTCTTCCATTTTCTTTAAAACTTCCTCTGCTTTGACACCAAATAACACATCTTTCTGCAATGGAGCATCCAATAACTTTGCTTTGACATGTTCTGGTAAGGCTTGTTCTTTAAGCCAAGCATGCCTACGTATTACAGACCCTGTAACAGCTGCTCTACATGAGGCTTCCAATGAATCAAAAACCACACTGTAAGGTATGCTTTCCCACCTGTTCTGCTGCATGCAGCAAATCCTGCATCGCTTTAAAATCAAATTGATCTGTCTGAGGAATCAGTTTCTGCTTTAACTGTGTAATCAAATACTGTTGGTATTTTAGCATGTGGAATTGGCAGTTTAATGCCCTCATGGTCAAAGTGGCACACGTATACACTTTCTTTCCCCATCTTTCTAATGCTCTGGAATCTCTATCAGAAGGAAGTGGATTCTTAGCAGTAGAGGCCTTAAACCCTTTGGGACCCTGGGAAATGATCTGGGGGTCTGCAGTAGGGCTTTTGTATAGAAACTTATGAGTATCAGGAACTCGGTAGTATCGGTCTGGTTTAGTTGGTGCTGGAGGTAAGGAATCTGGGTTTAAACTGGATTCAGAGAAAACATCATCCAAAATGTCTAAAACTGGAGGAATTGCCAGGGATCTATGCTGTGGAAGAAGAAGAAACTCACGGAGTATTTTCTTGGAGTCAGAATAATCTTGGCCTTCCCAGTGGAAGTGTTCCCTCATGATGTGTAAAGTTTCCCCAAAAGAGTAGTCTTCGGGGGGGGAGACAAAGGGAATGGACTCTTCAGCATCTGAGTCTTCATAGGGAGGGAAGGAGTAATCCTGGTAGTCAGAGTTGCCTGAGGAAATGGATGCTTGGTCAGAGGAAGGATAACCTTCCTCCAGTCTAGGCCTTTTGTCAGGTGGGGGTTGGGATCCCCTGATAAGGATAATTAAATCCTCAGCCATCTTAAGCATCTGTTTTTAGGCAGAGGGGCCTGTGGAGGGGTGTGTGGCTCTGGTTTTCTAACTTTCAAGGGGGCTTTGAGTTTAGCATAAGGCTTGGCAGAGATAGTTGTCGGTTTGAAAACACCTTCAGAGACCGGAGGCCTATCCAAAAATTCCGGATCCCCGTCGGGGCTGGCGTCCGAGGAGTGAGGTGGAACCGGTTCCTGAGGCCCAAATGCTTCGGTCTGGGAGGCCATCAGAATTTCTGAGTTTGTGGTAGTCAGGGGCTGCGAAGGCGCCTCGCTGAAAACCGGAGAACCAGTGTCAGGCCTTGCTGAGGCCTCGGTATCTGGTCTTGGCCTTGGCTGCCGGTCCTTATCTTTGCATTTTTTAATCATTGCTGATGTCGCTTGCTCCGATGGCATGCTATAGTTAAATTTTCTGCCAAAATAATGCTGGGCACATTCTGCCCGATGCTTAATTGTACGTTTGTTGAACCTAGCACAAAACCGACAACCAGAGACGTTGTGGTCTGGGCCTAGGTAAGGAATACAATAAGAATGAAAATCCTTATGAGGTATTTGCTTCCCACAAGAAATACAATTATTAACTTTGTCTGACATCGGTCTGAGGCAAGAAAAGTTTCCCCAACAGGGTACTTAGCTTTAGAAAAGACTTCGGGCTGAAACTCGATTCGAAAATTTCAGGAGATGGCTGACCGGCACTTGCAAACTGCTTCTGCTTCGGGCACATCGTGGCAAGAAAGACTGGGGAAAATGGTGTCGGCTGTCTCTTTTATACCCCTGTTGCACTGACGTCAGGGAAGAGGCGACGACAACCGATGTCGGACCAGGACTTTGGGATTCGGCCGACTGCGGGACCCCCTGACAACAGGATAACCCAAGTGTGATGACTGCAGCAGTATAGCACGATGAACATTATCAGATTCCTGATCAGAAGAATCAGAAAGAAAATCGATTCTAGGCCCCTTAGAGGGGGAAGGCTGGCTTCCCCTAATTAAGGTAATAAGGTCTTCAGCCATTCTAAGCATTTGTTTTTGAGGCATATGGGCCTGAACTCGCGGTTTGGTCACTGGTTTTCTAGGCGTAGTGCGAGTTTTAGGCCTAAGGGATTCAGAACTTCTGGACAGAAGCGATGACGTTGGTTTAAAATGCAAGTCTGTAGGCCTGAATACACCCTCAAAAGCCGGTGCCTGCACAGCGGCTCCGGACCCATCCAAGCTAGAGACATCCGCAGGTTCCATAGTCGAAAAAGTATCTCGCAGTATACCGGACTCCAAACAGGTCTCAGTAGACACCTGCGACTCTGAAGTAGCAGGTATCAGGGATTGCGAAAGCGCCTCACTGAGTACCGGTGGACTGGCGTCTAGCTTAACGGAAACGTAGTCGGCAGTTTTGGACCTATGCCATCTGTCTCTGTCTTTATCCATATGTTTTTTCTAAAGATCGGTAGTTGGATGGCTTAACAAAGCCATTTCGGAGTACTGAGACAGAGTATGAAAGTAACTGGCCGCAAAAATAGCCCGACAACGAATAGTTCGGGGATTGAACAAGGCACAAAACCGACAGCTAGGGACGTTGTGGTCTGGGCCTAAACAAGGAATGCAGTATGAATGAAAATCTCTGAGGTATTTACTTTCCACAGGTAAGACAATTGTTAACTTTTACTGACATTGGTTGGAGCAAGAAAAAGGATCCCCAACGGGATACTTACCTTTTATGAAGACTTCGGAACTGAAACTCGAAAACGAAAATTTCAGGAGTCGCCTGACCAGAACTTGTGAACTGCTTCTGCTTCGGGCACCGCACGGCAAGAAAGACTGATGTAATGGCGTTGGCTGCATGTTTTATACCCCTGACGACCTGGAAGAAAAGACAGCATCCAACGAAGAAATCCGAAGACTCTGGTATTCAGGCCGGCTGAGGGCTACCTGCAGGCAGATAACCCAAATGTGATGACTGCAACGGTGAAACACGAAGAGCATCCTGCAATGGACAGACAAAGGCATGCACCAGCACAGACTTTCTTCTTTGCAAGAGTGAGTTTTAGTTAAATATAACTCATACAAGTGAAAATGGACTCAAGATATTTCTCTAAGTTGAAAAAATCAAGCAGCTTATCTTGATTGGAGAGATACGTCTGTTTATTGTCTGCATGACACCAGATTACACCACACTGCATATCCTACCTTTGTGGCAGCATACACACAGCATATAAAAATGGTACCAAGATGGAACCATGAGACACCCCATACTGTAGAAGAAAGTTATCTTCGAGTTAATCTATAAGCTAACACACTGGAACTAACCCGACAGGTAGGAGGGAAACCACACACACACACAGACACACACACACACACACACACACACACACACACACACACACACACAGACACACAGACCAAAGTATTAAGACTGCCCAACAAGATTCCAGTATTTGTGGCAGCAAATTTTATCAAGAGATCAAGGAGGACAAGAACACAATGCATACAATAATCAGTCATAAGAACATCACTTAGCACCCTTAAATGAGTGGTATCTGCACTATGTCCTGACTAATAGCTACACTGATGTGGACAAGCAAGGTCATGGAATGCAAGACAGGAATGCAGCTGTTCATAAACTACTTTATCAGTAATCTTATCTATTTTCTGTACCCTCTCTACAAATGCTAGAAAACAGAGATCATTGCATGGACAGCAGCTGCTCAGTAATGACACCCCAAACCTGGGAACCCCCTCCTACAAACCTAAGACAAATTACCTCCAACAATAAATTCAAAACTAACATTGAAGAATTTCTCCTCAAATAAGCCACTTGCACCTGCTATCGCCCCCAAGGGATAACTTAATATCATAACTCTTATACCACACCACCACGCCACATATAACTTGTACATAATATTCCCTTACAAATTTAACTCCAACTGTGGGTTTTACACCCTAACAACTTCATAGGTTCATAGGTTCATACTAGGCTATCTGCCCTAGGGCATTTATAAGCCTAGCCAGAGTGTGTTTGGCTTTCGCCACCCATTTTAAATTAATTTTGCTATGCCTTTTTTTGAGGTTAGTATACTGTGCCTCTGTCTAACAGTGACACAGAAGTGATAGCCGGGGTAAACCTACAATCTCCCATCCACTCATCAAGATTCCTCTTGAAGAGAGTCAATATGGGACTCTGCCTAACCTGGACTGGGATTTTATTCCAGAGTGAAGGGAGCCTCTGGGTTATGAATCTGTCCCTCCAGCATGTCCTATTTATTTCAGTGCTGAGGTTCAAGTCTCGAGCGTAGCTCGATGGGATTTGGATTTTCTGAGGTGCAGCATGTCCATTAATTCGGGTTGGACATGGCTTTATACGTCAGGCACAGATCGCCTCTGAGCAGGCGGTATGCCACTGAGTAGAGCTGGAGTTTCTTTAACCGGGCAGCATATGGCATCTGTTTGAGCCCTTTGATCCTCTTGGTGAGGTACTTTTGGGGTCTTTCCAGTTGCTGCAGGTGTCTGGTAAGGTACATCCCAAAGGGCATTGTACTCAATTATGGGCCTGATGAGGGATGAGTAAAGAGGTACGATGACCTCCCTGATCTGGATGTGAATCCCTTCATGATTAGGTGGGCTATATAAAATGTTTTTCTAACCACTTTGGCCACGTGGTTGTCAAATGAGAGATTGCTATCAACTTGGGTCCCCAGGTTCCTAATGACTTCTTCTGTACTTAATGGATTACCACCTATGTGGTAATTTGTGGGCACTTTGTTTTTGCCAAAGGGGATGACTATACACTTTTTGGCGTTTAGCTTGAGGCCATGGCTCTGGCACCAGTTGTCTGTTTCTATGAGGCCCTTTTGGAGGATGCTTGTGTCGGCTGGAGAGTTGATTATGGCACCCAGTTTGCAGTCATCTGCGAACTTGGTCAGCCACAGTCCTTCTGTGTTGGCCTGTACCGCCGATAAATATATACCGAACAAGAGAGGTCCCAGGACTGAGCCTTGTGGGATGCCACTTGTAACTGGTTTGGAGTCTGACATGGCTCCAGCAATTCTAACCATGTGGGTTCTGTCCTTGAGCTTATCGGACATACTTGCCTATGACCCCTGCATTATTTATACGTTACATATTATTTCCATTTCCTTTTCTCACTCCTTCTCTTGCCCTTAACTACTTAATTCTTTACCCTTCTTCAGTGGAGTCTGTAACTATAAATTCTTTAACCATCTAGTTTATAATGCATGGCTTAATGCTATTTCATATACTCTAAGCTGCTTGTACACAGTATGCTTGCTTGTTTTACTTGATCATATGAGAATATAACTTGGTAGATTTTTTTTTTTTAAATAAACAAAACACAAGTGTATTTCAACTTGTGCCCTAGATTTTGTAATTCACAGAGCCTGTTCCTCCTTCCAACAGTCCTCTATTGTCATAGGTCACAAGCACAATACATTTTGGGATGCCAGCCTCCAGAGCTCCATTAAGTTTTCTACTATTAACAGTGACTAGCAGTTTAGTGCTGTATATACTATCCTTCTTATGAAGCCAATCAGGTACAGCCAACAGATCATCACTAGTTATGTTTGTAAGATTCTACATTCAATCAGCTCAATATCAGGTAAAGATTTCAGTACAAGCTCCAAACATAAATGGACCACATAGCAGTGAGATCAAGGGACCAAGTCCATTACCAGTTCACTGCTAAGGACTCACAGCTAGAATATCAAGTCCAATGAGTGTCTATGGATGTGGGTTATAGACAAAAAATACCTTAAAGAAGCCAACATTTTCCATAATTTGAAGTATTTCCACGGCAAAGTCACTTGATTTGTCAGCAACTCAGGTACAGAAGTTACACCAGATTTGCTTATTATGGGTACTCCATCACAGTGTCAAAGAAAAAATCTGGGAAATCTTGCAGAATCAACCGGAGACAAATGGATGAACTGTGTATCAAGAGAAAATGGCCATACTTTCTTGCCTGTTGCTAATTCTACTGTCAGTATGGTACATTACATATCTGATTAGATAACTTACTACCCTCAAACGTATCACCACCCCAACCAGGGTTCTGAATAACCTAGACCCTGGATGGAATAGCCACACTCTATTAATAAATGTCAGCTCCATAGTAAGCAACTCATTGGACACCCATGCCATATTACACTCTATAGAGCTGCGTTAAACATTGCCCTTGAAGGGAAAACAGACCCATCTGAAAAATGATGATGAAAAGTATATACGAAAGCTATGACACAGACAGCAAAGACTCCCTCTCCCCAGTATGATTTCACCCTTTAATGACCAGTGGTAACTGCAGTTTAAATGTACCCATCCTAAACCAAGACAAGCAAACCTTAGATCCCTCCTGGCCCCGAGCTAAGATTCGTACCAAGAAACCACCAAACAAGCTACATAAGATAAGGAACCATCAGTGGGTCAACAGGATGGCGAACAATGAGGAGGGGGGGGTCAACAGAAAACAAATCTTTCTGCTTATGGTAACATTTAAAAATAAAAAAAAAATCTAATCCTTGAAAAAATAAATTTAAACTGGAGCATAAAGACTTTAAATAACAGCAATCGTAATTACTGGCTACATCATAAATATCTCTGAGGATGAAATCTATCACAAAAAGCTTTATAGAGCAACAAAAGAGTGGTGTAAGATGACAAATGAAAACAATTACATCATGTCACATAAGACTAAAATACTGTGCAGAAAAACATCTAAGTTCAGAGTCTTAGGACAGTCACCCAAATGGATCATAGTGTGATGATGTGAAGTACTGCCAGCTACGCCAGGAAAAGTACAGCAGTGGATGTGTAATATATACCAACACAGCTGGAGTTTAATAAAGAATTATGCCATTTGTATATCAAACTGATTTGTACAGGTGCTTGTGTTGAAAAAAAGAAGTTATGTACTCACCATAACATTACATGTTTGTTGACCATCTCTCCTTCATTCTTATTGGTTGGGTTCGGAACCAATCCTCTGTTCTGACTTGGCCGTATACTAAAGCTCGGGGACTTCCACTGGCTCGTGGTTGTATCCCTATCCCATCATGCTCTAGTGAAGCTCCCCAGATCTTGTTTGCTGATAACATTAGGAACTTAAGGTACCATCAATACGTATTATGAAGACAATGAAGAAGGTCAGAGAGACACTTGCCAGAGAAAGAACCTCTTTGTCCTCTTTTGTCCTCCAGGAGCCATAGGTAGGGGGAAGGAAGGTGGGATGTAAGAATGAAGGCGAGATGGACAACAAACATGCCACATTATGGTGACATAACTTCTTTATGTTATGGTGTCCTAGCTCGCCTTCATTCTTACTGGTTGGGAGAGCGTCCCTAGCACCATATCTCCGGGGTGGCTGACGGGTGTATATTCTTTAGGACAGTGGACTCAAAGGAGGGCCTGTCCCTGGAGACCAAATCTACTTTGTAATGAGTGATAAAGGTATGAGGTGTTGCCCAAGTCGCAGCAGCACAAATGCTATCAAGTGGTAGTCTAGCTCTAAAGGCAGAAGAGTTTGCTATGGCTCTTGTAGAATGAGCTTTGACTTTAAAGGGGATAATCTTGTTATTAGATTTATATATAAAAGTGAGCCATTTTGAAAGAGTGACCCCAGATACAGGGGCACCTTTCTTTGCTTCTGAAAATGACACAAATAACTGCTCCGATTTCCTGAAGTCCTTTGCCCTATGCAAGTAGAAGCATAATTCCCTATGTACATCCAGTTGGTGAAGCTTATATTCTGCCTTGTTGCCATGATTTGGGAAAAAATGGTGACTCCAAGGACTGATTTAGGTTGGACTCTGAACATACTTTTGACAGGAAGGATGGGTTTCTTCGAAGGGATACTCTATCTTTATGAAAAAGCATATATGGTGGCTTGATTGATAAAGCTTGCAGTTCTGAAACTCTTCTGGCAGAAGTTATGTCAATCAACATACTTGTTTTCAACGCTAAAAATTTTAGATCGCATAATGACGCAGATTCAAAGGGGGAAAGGATCAAACAGAGCAGAACAAAGTTTAGGTCCCATGGTGGTAGGGGTGTTTTTATGGGTGGTCTTAAGTTAGTATCTCTCAAGAAAGCTTTGCATAGTTTGTGGGACATCAAGTTAGGGGTGAAATCGCTTATATGGAAATTAGATATTGCTGCCAACTGTACACGAATGGCAGCTGCAGCTGCACCATCATTAAACAGTTTTGCCAGAAATTCGATGATAGAACTTATAGGAGCAGAAAAAAAGGATCAATGTGTCTTGTCAATGCTCAGAAAGAAAACCTTTTCCATTTACTGATATATAATTTTCTTGTTGATGCTTTATGAGAAGAAAACAAGATATGCTTGACTGAATGAGGGAGGTTAGGAAGCCTGGCTCTATTTGGAATTGGAGAAGCCAAGCTGTCAATTTGAGGGTTCAAAGACAAGGGTGGAGTATTCTGGACGTATGAGTCAGAAGGTCTAAAACTGGGTCCAGAATCCACAGCTCTTCCTGAAGATGAGGCCAAAGGAAGGGGAACCAAATCTGACGAGGCCAATATGGGGCAAATAGAATTAGCTTGCTTCCCAAGGAGTTGGCTTTCTGGAGAACTTTGGGTATCAGTGGAAAGGGAGGAAAGGCATAAAAGAGTCCCGAGAGCCAATCGTGTACAAGTGCATCCCTTGGCGACTCCCCAGGAAGGGGGATCAGGGCAAAATAGCTGCTGCATTTAGCATTCATGGAAGTGGCAAAAAGGTTTCAGCAAGGCTGGCCCCATTTGTGGAAGATCCTCAATGCTACTTTTTCTTTCAGAGACCACTTGTGAGGCATGAGAATCGCTCTGCTGAGTTTGCCTGCTATCACGTTGGACTTCCCAGGGATGTGTGTTGCTATTAGAAAGCGTTGGGAGGAGATCGCCCACTGCCATAATCTGTGGGTTTCTCGACAAAGGGGGTAAGACTTGGTCCCTCCTTGTTTGTTTATGTACCAGACAACCAACATGCTGTCTGTCTGTACTGCAATTGTTCCCAGCGGGAGAGAGTCCTGGAGTGCCTGCAACATCAAGAGCACTGCTCTCATCTCTAGGATATTGATTTCCAAATGGGCCTCGTGATCCTGCCAAGTGCTTTGAACTGTTCTGCCCAGATAATGCCACCCCACACCCTATCTGTTATGCATCTGTGGTCACTGTGGCCATCGGCTGAGGGGGAAGAAATGTCTGACCTGATGTTACGTGACTGGACTGAAGCCACCAGCAAAAGTCCTTTTTGCAGGACTCTTAACAGAATTTGGTCAGACATGGGTAGTTCCTGTAATGACCACTGGATGAATAGTAGCCACAGTAGAATTGCCATATGCATGGGTGCTAGTGGAACTAAACGTATCACAGCTGGCATGGTTCCCAAGACTTTCAAGACTGTTCTTGCCTGTACTTTTGTTTTAGAGAGAAGGTTGGAGACTTGCTGTCTCAGAACTAGGACTTTTTCTGTAGGAAGTTTTGCCTTCATGTTTGTGTCTAGATCTGCTCCTATAAACACGATACGTTGCGATGGCAACAAGGCAGAATTTTCGTAATTTATTGTGATTTCCAGGTGAGAGCAGAGAGAGAGTGGTGTCTCTTGATTCCAGTAGTAGATGCTTGGTAGTGGTAGTTAGGAACCAGTCGTCTAGGTACGGAAACACTCGGAATCCTAGATGTCTCAGGTGAGCCATGACTACTGCCATGCACTTGATGAACACTCTGGGGGCTGTAGTGAAATCAAGGGGCAGAGCTCAAAACTGATAATGACTGGCTCCCAGTCGGAAGCGCAGATGACTCCTGGATGGCCTGCCCATCTATATGTGGTATTACACATCCTGGAGGTCTCTAGAGCATATCTTCTTTTCCTAAAAAGGGAAGAATCAACTGCAGTGTTACCATGCGGAACTTGGTCTTTTGTACTGATTCGTTTAATCTGCTGAGACCCAAAATTAGTCTCCAGTCCCCTGCTCTTTTTGGCACTAAAAAAAATCTTGAGTAAGTTCTGGATCCTATTTGGTCTGTGGGGACTCTTTGGATGACTCTTGTCTAACAACTTTTGAATTTCTAGAGTTGCTTGATCCCTCTGACTGGGTGAAATGTCTGGGGTTATCTTTATGCTTGGGACAGGAAAAGAAAATGGTATGGTGTATCCTCTGGATATGATACTTTGTACCCACTTGTCTTTTGTTATTTCCTAGCCAGGCTTTTAGGTACAAAGACAATAAACCCCTGACTGCCTCAGGAGATGGACAGACGGGCATCCCTTCAGGAGCAGTGAAAGTGCCGACCATGGAAAGACCCTCTGTCATCCTGATTTTGTAGACCCCCTCTGCTACATGGTCAGCGTCTTCCATTTGTACTTCCCCCCTCCGCCCTTAGGGGAAGAGTCACCACGTGTGTCCTGAAAATCTCTCTGGGATTTAAGGAACCACATCTTCATCCCCTTCTGGCCTTTTGGATAAGGTATGGAAAAATGGACTCCTACTGCATAGTCAGTCTCTCCTTCTTGTTCACACCTGGTTAGCGTCTCCTTGACTTTTGGCCCAAACAAGGATGAACCATCGAATGGGGCATTAATAAAGGAAGATTTGAAATTTTGCGCAAAGTCGCATAAGCGCATCCAGGAATGTCTCCTTATGGAAATTCCTGAATCCGCTGATCTGCTCGGTCCATCTGCTGCATAAGAAATGAGCCTCGTGGAGGAGTTGAACACAGAATTTAATGTGGAGAGTTGAGAGGAAACCTTGTCTGATAACCCTGCAGCTACTATACCTTGGAGAGTATCTCTTAAGTCCTTAGATGGGTGTGCAAATCTAGTAGTACTAGATCTCTTCCTGATAGATTAGGTACTTTCATGTGTAGGAATTGTGCCTTTCGGATTCATAGGTTCATACAAGGCTATCTGCCCTAGGGCATTTATAAGCCTAGCCAGAGTGTGTTTGGCTTTCGCCACCCATTTTAAATTAATTTTGCTATGTCCCTTTTCGAGGTTAGTATACTGTGCGCCTCTGTCTAACAGTGACACAGAAGTGATAGCCGGGGTAAACCTACGATCTCCCATCCACTCATCAAGATTCCTCTTGAAGAGAGTCAATGAGGGACTCTGCCTAACCTGGACTGGGATTTTATTCCAGAGTGAAGGGAGCCTCTGGGTTATGAATCTGTCCCTCCAGCATGTCCTATTTATTTCAGTGCTGAGGTTCAAGTCTCTCGAGCACGTAGCTCGATGGGATTTGGATTTTCTGAGGTGCAGCATGTCCATTAATTTCAGGATGGACATGGCTGTATACGTCAGGCACAGATCGCCTCTGAGCAGGCGGTATGCCACTGAGTAGAGCTGGAGTTTCTTTAACCGGGCAGCATATGGCATCTGTTTGAGCCCTTTGATCTTCTTGGTGAGGCACTTTTGGGGTCTTTCTAGTTTCTGCAGGTGTCTGGTAAGGTACATCCCAAAAGGGGCATTGTACTCAATTATGGGCCTGATGAGGGATGAGTAAAGAGGCACGATGACCTCCCCTGATCTAGATGTGAATCCCTTCATGATTAGGTGGGGCTATATAAAATGTTTTTCTAACCACTTTGGCCACGTGGTTGTCAAATGAGAGACTGCTATCAACTTGGGTCCCCAGGTCCCTAATTACGTCTTCCGTACTTAATGGATTACCACCTATGTGGTAATTTGTGGGCACTTTGTTTTTGCCAAAGGGGATGACTATACACTTTTTGGCGTTTAGCTTGAGGCCATGGCTCTGGCACCAGTTGTCTGTTTCTATGAGGCCCTTTTGGAGGATGCTTGTGTCGGCTGGAGAGTTGATTATGGCGCCCAGTTTGCAGTCATCTGCGAACTTGTTCAGCCACAGTCCTTCCCTGTTGGCCTGTAACTCCGAGAAATATATACCGAACAGGAGAGGTCCCAGGACAGAGCCTTGTGGGATGCCACTTGTAACTGGTTTGGAGTCTGACATTGCTCCAGCAATTCTAACCATGTAGGTTCTGTCCTTGAGCCAGTTTGCAATCCATCTAGTGACATAGGGGTTTATATTTAAGCTGGCGAGCTTATCTATAATGCCCGAGTGGGGTATTGTATCGAAGGCTTTTGCAAGGTCCAGGTAGGCTGTGTGGACCACCTTCCCCTCGTCAATGGCCTTGGTAACTGTTTCAAAGAAATCGACCAGGTTTAAGAGGCAGGATCTGCCCTTAACAAAGCCGAACTGGGTAGGATCCAGTGTCTGTAGGTCCCCAATGTCTTTTTTTATGAGGTCCATGATGATCCTTTCCATAGCTTTGCAGACCAAGCTAGTCAGGCTTATGGGGCGATAGTTTCCAGGATCTGTTGAGGCACCACCTTTGTGGAGAGGGATCACTGTTGCTGTACGCCACTCTTTGGGTACATATCCTGTGGTAAGGCTGAGATTGAACAGTAGTTTTATGTTTGGGTTTAGCTCTTCTTGGAGTTCATGTAGGATGCAGCCTGGGACACCGTCTAGTCCCATTGATGCTGTGTTTTTTGCTTTGGAGAGGGCGGCTCTTATCTGAGCATCTGTGATGTCAGGGGGGCAGCACTCTGCTGGGATAGATATTTGCCCTTTTGGTGGGGAGGGGGGGGGAGTTTGCACTGAACCTGTCAGCTAGAATGTTGGCAATGTCTGTGGGTTTGGTGTATTTTTTGTCATTATGGACCAATTCTGAGCATATCTGGGAATTCCCACCCAGGTTCCTAACATAACTAAAGAAAGCCTTGTGATTATCCTTAGTGTCCTGTGCAATTTTTCTCTCGAAGCTGGCCTTAGACGATTTTATGAGTGCCCGTAGTTTTTTGCTAACACTAATCAGAGATGCCTTCCCTTTTTGGGATTTTGCTCTATCATGTAGTAGCTTCCTCCTTCTATTGTATAGTTTGTTTATGGCTGGGGTCCACCAGACAGGACGTCTGCCTTTGGAGGATTGGGTCTTGGTTTTATTTGGGATTGCATGATCCATGCATTCCTGAAGGTGTTCATAGAATGTGTTTATAAAGGATTCTGCGGTCTGGGCCGTATTTTTCACAGGCCCGGGGGCTTTGAAGAATTCCACCTCAGTTTTGAGGAGTGTGAAATTTGCTTTAGAGAAGTTTTTCAATGTGGTTTTCTGGGCAGGGGATGGGGTCGGAATGTGAATATCCAGTGAGATTAGTTTATGGTCTGATCTTACCAGTGAGGGATACACTTCTGATCTGGAGCATAGAGTCCCCATGTTGGTGATGATCAGGTCCAGTATGTTTTCCCCTCTTGTGGGAGTGGTAACAAGTTGTTCCACAGCGTCTGAGTTTATAAATTCTAGGAACCTTTGAGCTAGGGTGTTGGAGCTAGAGTAATGCTCCCAGTCTATGTTTGGGTAGTTGAAGTCACCCAATATAATGGTGTTTGGAAAGGCCTTCATATTTTCCAGTGTTCTCAGGAAGGCCAAGTGGGGTTCCTGGGTTTGGGAGGGTGGTCTGTAGCAGGCTATAAACTGGAAGGCAGTTTTACCCACTGTTAGTTGCACATGGATAGTCTCTAATGCTTCGTGCTGTGCCACTAACCTGGAGGTGTGGGTATCTCTGATGAATATTGATACTCCCCCTCCTTTTCTGGTTCGGTCCAAGATTTGGGGCCGAAAAGCATGGTATGAGGTATAACTTGGCAGTGCTGGGGTGCTCTCGGGAGCCTTGAACCAGATTTCTGTTACTGCACAGATATCGATGTTCTCCATGCTATGGAGAGTTTCGAGTGCATGACACTTGAGGTTTAGACTTCTGGCGTTGAGCAGCATTACTCTTAGTTTCTTATCCCTTGTGATACCTGTGGAGGTGGGTTTGTCTTTTGAGCCTTGCCTAAAAAAGGCACTATGGGGGTAGCAAGAAAGTACAGTTTTGTACCTACCATAAATGTAGATGTTCGAAGATCCACATTGCTGCAGTCCTTACACTTGGGTAGTCCGCTGTCCTCGGTCGGCCCGAATATCAAAGTATTAGGCTGACGTCGGTCAAGGCGCTTAAGACTGACATCAGGACGTCAGGGTACAAATGCGCATGACCGACGTCATATCCTCAGTCTTTTCTTGCCCCAGATGTCAGAAGACCCTAAACAGAAAGGTCAAAACCAAAAGACAGCAAAAACCAACCAACCACCCGTGCACTAATCATATGTACAATATATACAATATCCACAATATTTACAACTCAACCCACACAACCGCCTCTAAGTACAGAGGGGAAGGAGGGAGGGTAAATTGGACTGCAGCAATGTGGATCTTCGAACATCTACATTTATGGTAGGTACAAAACTGTACTATGTTCTTCATCTCACATTGCTGCAGTCCTTACACTTGGGTAGAATCCCAAAGCAGAGATAAGGGAGGATGGCAAAATTATAAAGCAGTAGGAGCTGCCAAAATGCCCTGTAAAATTGCAGTGGCAAAACCAGCCCTGGATTTAGAGTAAAGTGGAAGGTGATAATGCTTAGAGAAAGTATGCACTGAACTCCAAGTAGCTGCCTCCAAAATATCCTTAGTTGCCACCCCCCTTAAAAAAGCTGTAGAAGTGGCAGTAGCCCTAGTGGAATGAGGCCTAATCCCAGCTGGAATCTCCTTACCATGATGGGAATAACAGAAAGCAATACAAAACCCAATCCACTTAGAAATAGTTTGTTTTGACACAGGCTTGCCCTGAGAACCCAAAGCAAATGAAACAAATAACTGCTGAGACTGCCTGAACCCTTTAGTTCTGCTCAAATAATATCGCAACTGCCTGTGTACATCCAAGGTGTGCAAAATCTTTTCCCCTTTATTTTGGGGTTTGCATAAAAAGTAGGCAAATGAATAGTTTGGTTTAAAGCCACACTAGAAACCACTTTAGGCATAAAGGAAGGATTAGTACGCAAAGATACCCTATCCTTATGGAAAATTAAGAAAGGCTCAACCGCCATAAGGGCCTGTAATTCAGAAACCCTTCTTGCAGAGGTAATGGCCAACAAAAAGCAGTCTTCCATGATAAATATTTCAACTCAGCAGTAGCTGCAGGCTCAAAAGGTTGTAGAGTGAGTTTCTCCAACACAAAATTGAGATCCCAAGCAGGAGTAGGAGCTCTCGTGGGGGTCTTATATTCTTTGCCCCTCTAAGGAATTGCTTAAACAAAGGATGAGAAAACAATGGTGGGTCACAGTCATAGTGAGCAGAAATTGCTGCAGCATGAACCTTAATAGAAGAGAAGGACAAACCTTTGTCCAGTAACTCAATAAGATATTGAAGAGCCACACTTAAATTAGGCTCAGAAACATCAAATTCTTTTGCTGTACTCCAAAATAAAATCTCTTCCATTTATCTGTACACTTTCCTTGTACTAGGCCTTCTGGCCTCCAAAATAACATTCAAAACTTGCTGTGGAAGCTGAGACGCTCCAGGGTTCAAAACAGAATATGCCAGGCTGTTAGGTGAAGAGAGTGAAGTTTGACACTGAGTAAATGACTGTTCTCCTGAGACAGCAGGTGTGGAATCAAGGTAAAGGCCATGGAGGCTCCACCACACTTCTCAGTAATGGGTACCAGTGCTGTCGAGGCCAATCTGGAGCTATTAAAATCATCTTTGGCTTGTCCTGTCTGACCTTCAGGAGTACCTTTGGGAGGAGAGGCAGAGGTGGAAAGGCATACACATGAAGATTGCTCCAATTGAATGAAAGAGCATCCACTTTCCAAGCTGTGGGATGAAACCTTTTGTGCAAAACTTTGGCAGCTGGTAGTTTAGTGGAGAAGCGAACAGATCTATGTCTGGAGTTCCCATAACACTGTCAATTTCTGAAATACATGAGGATCCAATTTCCACTCGTGGGGATCCATAATTTGTCTGCTCAACACATCTGCTAAGGAGTTCTGTGCTCCCGGCAGAAACCTTGCCTGAAGATTTAGCTGTAAACTGAGAGCCGCCTCCCACAAAATCATTGCTTGTCTGCATAGAGGATAAGAATGTGTTCCCCTTGCTTGTTGATGTACCACATGACAGTTGTGTTGTCTGTTAGAACCAACACCTGCCCTGGACGAAGTAAATCCTTGAAAGCTATTAATGCAAATTGGACTGCTAACATCTCCTTCAAGTTGATATGTAGATGTTGAAGTCTGGCAGGCCACGTGTCTTGTACCCACTTTCCATTTAGATGAGCTCCCCAAGCTTTGTCTGAGGCATCTGTCGTTAGAATCTGACTCGCCTCTGGCCGGGTCACAGAGAGTCCCTTGTTTAGGTGACATTCCTGAGCCCACCACAAAAATTCCTTTTGAATGCAAGGTATTATTTGAATGACAGTGTCCATATCTTGGCAGTGCTGTGTCCATACATTTTCCAGATACCATTGTAGCTTCCTCATATGCAGTTTGGCATTGGGAAGCACCACAATACAAGATGCCATGAACCCCAAGGCTTGAAGGACTGTCCTTGCAGTCAGCCTGGACTGATGAGACAATTGATGGAAGTAAAGAGAAAGATTCTTTTGTTTGTCCGGGGTCAAAAAGGCCATCTGGGATGCTGTATTCAGTCTCACACCCAGAAAGCACATGTCCTGAGAGGGTACTAGACTGGACTTTATTTCGTTCACAGAATACCCCAGGCATCTTAGCACTGCTATCACATATTGTAGATGATGAAGAAGTTCGTCCTTTCCTTGGGCCAGAATCAGGCAATCATCCAAATAAGGGTAAATCTGTATTCCTCTTAGCCTGAAGAAAGCTATCACTGGAGCCAGAACCTTCGTGAACACTCTGGGCGCAGTAGATAAGCCAAAGGGCAATGCAGAGAACTGATAATGAGAAGTCCCAGCCCGAAAACGCAGATACTTCCTGCAACTTAGCCTGATAGGAACATGAAGGTAAGCCTCCTTGAGATCCAGAGTCACCATCCAGTGATCTTTGCCCAGCAGAGGTAAAAGCTGTTGTAACGTCAACATTTTGAACTTGGGAATGTCCAGATAAGTGTTGAGGATGGCTAAATCCAAAATTGGTCTCCACGTGTTCCCCTTTTTTGGTACTAGGAACAGGCGAGAATAAAATCCTAGGCCCACTTCTGGCAGAGGGACCGGTTGTATGGCCCCTATTTGAAGCAGCAGAGAAATTTGTTTGTGAGCCTCTAGTCTTTGCTGAGGAGGAACGTCCGGCATGCCTTTGAAAGGAGGCAAGGTATGGAAATAAAACCTGTAACCGTGGTGTATGATATCCAATACCCATCTGTCTTGGGTAATCAAACTCCAATTTTCCTTGAAGAGTGCCAACCTTCCTCCCAAAGGTGCTGCCAGGCAAGAAGGATCTGGCAGCTGAAAAGGTAGGTCATTGGGCCTGTTTACGAAAGGACTGGCCCCTGCCCTCACCCGAAGATTGTGCAGGTGAACTCCCTGTTCTAGGTCTGAAGGAGCTCTGAGCTCTGCCCCTACCATGTCTAGATCTACCCCTAGACTGTGAATCATAAGAAGGGTACGTCCACCCCTTAGCAGGCCAATTCCTACTAAACTTCGGAGGCTGAACCTGCAAAATCTTTAACAGCCTGCATAGACTTAGCCTTGTCTTCCATTTTCTTCAAGACTGACTCTACAGGCGAACCAAACAACACATCAGACTGTAAAGGAGCATCTAAAATCCTTGTCTTAACATGGTCAGATAAATTCTGACCCCTCAGCCAGGCGTGCCTGCGAAGAACTGACCCAGTGGCAGCCACCCTAGACGAGGCCTGTACAGCATCAAAACCACATTGTAAAGAATGCTTACCCACCTGTTCAGAGACATGTACCAAATCTTGTAATTCTTTACACTCAATGCCTTCCGCCAGAGCATCTACCTTAGACTTCAATTGGGTAAGAAGATAGTTTTGATATTTCAACATGTGAAACTGGCAATTCAAAGCCCTCATAGCTAAGGTGGAAGAAGTATAGACTTTCTTTCCCCATCTATCCAAAGCTCTGGCCTCTTTATCTGGAGGAACCAGATTTTTTACAACAGAGGCCTTGACACCCTTAGGCCCCTGACTAACAGTTTCTGGGTCCGCCCTAGGACTCTTATAAAGATATTTATGAGCCTCAGGCACCCTGTAATACCTATCCGGTTTAACAGGAGCAGGAGGCAAAGAATCAGGATTAAGTGAAGCCTCTGCAAACACATCTTCCACAACAGGTGGTATAGCCAAAGGCCTATGCTGGGGTAAAAGCAAAAATTCCCTAAGCCTTTTCCTGGAATCAGAAAAGTCCTGACCTTCCCACTTAAAATGCTCCCTCATGGAATGAAGAGTCTCTGAAAAAGAAAAATCCTCTGGAGGAGATGCAGAAGGAGTGGAATCATCTGCATCAGAATCAGAATAAGGAGAGTACTCCTGCAAGTCTTCAGCTGAAGACTCTGAAACATCCGAAGCTTGCTCAAAACTCCCCAACTCTGGTTCCACCCTAGGCCTCTTATCAGGAGGGGGCAAAGAACCTCTAATCAAAGTAATTAAATCTTCTGCCATTTTAAGCATGTGCTTCTTGGGCACAGATCCTGAAGAACTAGGAGTGACCTCAACAGAAGCTAAACCTGGCCTGCCTCTGGGAGAAGCCTTGGAAACAGAAGGAGAGGGCCTAACCACCTTAGGAAGGGAGGGGAGTACAGTAACTTGAGAAGCCCCTTCAGCCTGACCTGCCTCCTGAGAGGCCACATCCTGCAATAACAAAGTCTCCCCCTGAGACTCCAGAGAAGCCTCCGGTGGAACCACCGGTTCCACTGAAGCCTCTAAAGAACCGGCGTCCGGTACGGACGACTCTTCTTGCCTGGGTTTAGCTGCTTTGTCCTTGCGCTTCTTGAAGAAGCGGCCGTCGGAGCATCCGACGGCATATTGTAATTGCACCGCTTCCCAAAGACCAACCTGGCACAATCTAACCTTCGCAATAGTGCGCTTATTGAACCTAGCACAAAAGCGACACCCAACAACGCCGTGCTCAGGCCCTAAACAAGGAATACACAAAGTATGATAGTCCCTATGCGTATCTGCTTCCCAAAAGAAATACAGTTATTCACTTTTTCTGACATCCGTAAATCACTGAGGCAAGAAAAACTAAAATATTCTAGCGGGTACTTAGCCAACTTTGACTCGGTCTGAAACTCCGAATTCGAAAATTTCAGAACGCCGAACGGCACTTGCAACGCTGCTTCTGCATCGGACCATGCGGCAAAAAAGACTGAGGATATGACGTCGGTCATGCGCATTTGTACCCTGACGTCCTGATGTCAGTCTTAAGCGCCTTGACCGACGTCAGCCTAATACTTTGATATTCGGGCCGACCGAGGACAGCGGACTACCCAAGTGTAAGGACTGCAGCAATGTGAGATGAAGAACATCCTTTGCCAATATCCGAAAGCCCAGGGGTGACAAGTGCAAGCCGTCCCTAGCGAAGCATCGTGGCTTGTTGAGCATGTCATCCCAGGCTGACAGGCACTGGATCCCCTTTGAATGACACCAATACTTAAGCCAATTGTTGAAATTGATCATCTTGTCTTCATATTGTGGCATCATTCTTAGTGAGGGTAAGATGCTACTCAAGGCCAGGGTCATACTGTACTGGGCCACATGCTCAGAGAGCTCCTCTATGTCTCTTTTCATGTAGTCCAGGGAGGTACGTCTCAGGTCATTCACACCAGCATGGACAATGATGGAGTCATATTTGTACTTGCCTTGGAGTGACCTGAGTGCTTGTGTTATGTGGTGGATCCTAGCGCCCGACAGGCAGCTCACCGGGACCTTCTCCTTGTTCAGCCTGGTGAGCAGGACGTCAGTGTGCCTGATGATAGAGTCACCTATTACAAGTGTATCAGGTGTGTTTTTTAGCCTTAAGGGCTGTGACTGTTCAGCACACTGGCTTTGTGAGCTATGTGTTGCACGTGTTTTGTTTTGGGGTAGCAGTTGCTTAGGTGTCTGCTTTGGAGGTCTCTGCTGCTTAGGCAGATTTTTATTTAGAGCCTCCGAGTATGTTTTTGTGTGTTTATGTGTTTGGTTTGCTGCCGTGGTAGGTCTATGTGAGACTGGAATTGTAGTGAGTGTGATTTCCTGCTCCTCCTGACAGGTTTCGCCAGTACTGAGTTGAGAGAGCTTAGCCTCTAGTTTGGCTATATGGTTGCATCTCTCACATGTGTTGGAATTTGTTGGGAGGAGGAGAGGGTTGTTCATGCACCGAGGCAGTTGTAACATTGCCTCAAGATTCCCAGATTCACCGGCTGGACCGGAGAGGAGATTGACAACTGACCTTTGGACATGCTAGAATAGTATTGGGAATTATAACTGAAAAAAAAAAGGGCCAATGGGGAACAAGGTACTCAAGGGGAGTTTGTGAGGGTGTAGTGCTTTTAATTTTTTAGTGCTGACTTATATAATTGCTTTAGTGAGCAAGTGCCAGGTAACTTCAATGCAAAAATGACAAACAGTAACTTTCTTTCAAGTGAAACAAGGAAATAAGTACAGTAAGCAATGCAGATGTCACTAGGGATCCACAGAAGCGCTGAAATGCCACGTTTTAGGTGGAATTAGCATTTCAGGGAAATAACAAGCAAACAAGCATACAAACAAAGCTAGATTCAGCAGGCCTGGATCTAGTCTAAGCTACAGCAAACAAGGTGTGCCAATTTCAGTAAGAAACAGTTCAAATATGCAGGCACTATAAGCCTTTAACCAGAAATTCCCAGCTCAGAAGGGCAGAGTCCAGCCTCTCCTCCCAGAAGAGTGCAGACCACGAACCTTCTTAATGTAAAATAACTGGCCTGAAATCCAAGTGCTTAAACCAGAACTAATACACTTTTAGAATAACAGACACTGAGCCCTCAATCAGCAGTTCCCAACTTAGAAGGATGTAAGCTACCTGTCCTGCCAGCACAGTGCAGGCCACAAACCTTCCTAATGTAAAACAACTGGTCTGAGCCCAAGTGCTTAATCCAAAAGACTTAGAATGATAGCTACACTTTAATCAAGTTACTACCAAGCAGTAATAAATACAATTGAATACTTTAAAGAATGCCTGCATTAGTGCTCAAGTTATACAAACAAAGCTAGATTCAGCAGGCCTGGATCTAGTCTATGCTACAGCAAACAAGGTGTACCAATTTAGTAAGAAAATGTTCAAATAAGCAGGCACTATAAGCCTTTAACCAGAAATTTCCAGCTCAGAAGGGCAGAGTCCAGCCTCTCCTCCCACAAGAGTGCAGACCACGAACCCTCTTAATGTAAAATAACTGGCCTGAAGCCCAAGTGCTTAAACCAGAATTAATACACTTTTAGAATAACAAACACTGAGCCCTCAATCAGCAGTTCCCAACTTAGAAGGATGTAAGCTACCTGCCCTGCCACCACAGTGCAGAGCACAAACCTTCTTAATGTAAAACAACTGGTCTGAAGTCCAAGTGCTTAAACTAAAAGGCTTAGAGTGAGTTACACCAAGCAGTAATAAATACAACTGAGTACTTTTAAGATGACACAAAAGCAAAATAAAGTAGGAAGAAACACAAATACAGTAAAAGTAGATTTTTTTTTTGAGTGAGCAAATGAGATGGGCCCAGGAGGAGTATCCAAGTGCAAATTTACAAGCGGGCAGTTTCAAAGGCACCAAGATTAACACCAACACAAAAACAGGGAGGGCGGGCGGGAACCTACTGACAGAGTCACAGCTTCCAGCTAGATATTCCTCAATGCAACACAAACAATTTACTTCAAATCGTGTATTATTTGATAAAAGTGCAGATAAAAGTTACTTAGCTTCACTTAGGCGTTCAAGTTGATAGCATGCAGGTCTTAACCGGCCAAAGCTCACAGTTTAAACAGAAGGTAATTCACTGTACCACTTGTATAAGACAGAAACTGAATACAATGAAGGAACTACCCCCACCTGTCACTGGCTATGCAGGTTTTTAACAAGCCTTAACTGAAAATACCACAGGTACTACTGACAGAGTCACAGCTTCCAGATAGATATTCCTCAATGCAACACAAACAATTTGCTTTAAATTGTGTATTATTTGATAAAAGTGCACATAAAAGTTACTTAGCTTCACTTAGGCGTTCAAGTTGATAGCATGCAGGTCTTAACCGGCCAAAGCTCACAGTCGCAACAGAAGGTAATTCACTGTACCACTTGTATAAGACAGAAACTGAATACAATGAAGGAACTACCCCCAACTATCACTGGCTATGCAGGTTTTTAACAAGCCTTAACTGAAAATAAGACAGAAACTGAATACAATGAAGGAACTACCCCACCTATCACTGGTTATGCAGGTTTTTAACAAGCCTTAACTGAAACTAAGACAGAAACTGAATACAATGAAGGAACTACCCCACCTATCACTGGCTATGCAGGTTTTTAACAAGCCTTAACTGAAAATACCACAGGTACTACTGACAGAGTCACAGCTTCCAGCTAGATATTCCTCAATGCAACACAAACAATTTACTTTAAATCGTGTATTATTTGATAAAAGTGCAGATAAAAGTTACTTAGCTTCACTTAGGCGTTCAAGTTGATAGCATGCAGGTCTTAACCGGCCAAAGCTCACAGTTTAAACAGAAGGTAATTCACTGTACCACTTGTACAAGACAGAAACTGAATACAATGAAGGAACTACCCCCACCTGTCACTGGATATGCAGGTTTTTAAAAAGCCTTAACTGAAAATAAGACAGAAACTGAATACAATGAAAGAACTACCCCCACCTATCACTGGCTATGCAGGTTTTTAACAAGCCTTAACTGAAAATAAGACAGAAACTGAATACAATGAAGGAACTACCCCCACCTATCACTGGCTATGCAGGTTTTTAACAAGCCTTAACTGAAAATACCACAGGTACTACTGACAAACAGAGTCACAGCTTCCAGCTAGATATTCCTCAATGCAACACAAACAATTTAGTTAAAATCATGTATTATTTGATAAAAGTGCAGATAAAAGTTACTTAGCTTCACTTAGGCGTTCAAGTTGATAGCATGCAGGTCTTAACCGGCCAAAGCTCACAGTTTAAACAGAAGGTAATTCACTGTACCACTTGTATAAGACAGAAACTGAATACAATGAAGGAACTACCCCCACCTATCACTGGCTATGCAGGTTTTTAACAAGCCTTAACTGAAAATACCACAGGTACTACTGACAGAGTCACAGCTTCCAGCTAGATATTCCTCAATGCAACACAAACAATTTACTTTAAACCGTGTATTACTTGATAAAAGTGCAGATAAAAGTTACTTAGCTTCACTTAGGCATTCAAGTTGATAGCATGCAGGTCTTAACCGGCCAAAGCTCACAGTTTAAACAGAAGGTAATTCACTGTACCACTTGTATAAGACAGAAACTGAATACAATGAAGGAACTACCCCCACCTATCACTGGCTATGCAGGTTTTTAAAAAGCCTTAACTGAAAATAAGACAGAAATGAATACAATGAAGGAACTACCCCCACCTATCACTCGCTATGCAGGCTTTTAACAAGCCTTAACTGAAAACACCACAGGTACTACTGACAAATAGAGTCACAGCTTCCAGCTAGATATTCCTCAATGCAACATAAACAATTTACTTTAAATCGTGTATTATTTGATAAAACTGCAGATAAAAGTTACTTAGCTTCACTTAGGCGTTCATGTTGATAGCATGCAGGTCTTAACCGGCCGAAGCTCACAGTTTAAACAGAAGGTAATTCACTGTACCACTTGTATAAGACAGAAACTGAATACAATGAAGGAACTACCCCCGCCTATCACTGGCTATGCAGGTTTTTAACAAGCCTTAACTGAAAATAAGACAGAAACTGAATAGAATGAAGGAACTACCCCACCTATCACTGGCTATGCAGGTGTTTAGCAAGCCTCAACTGAAAATAGGACAGAAACTGAAACAATGAAGGAACTACCCCACCTATCACTTGCTATGCAGGTTTTTAACAAGCCTTAACTGAAAATAAAACAGAAACTGAATACAATGAAGGAAAGTACAGTTGTGTACACCTACCATAAATGTAGATGTTCGAGTGTCTTCACTGTTGCAGTCATAACTGTAGGGTGCTCCTGCCGGCAGGCAGCCCGAGGTCGGCCAGAATCCCAAAGTCTGGGTCCGGCGTCGGCTGTACAATCCAGTACCCTGACGTCAGTACGCTCTGGTATATAACCCTCAGCCGACGCCATCTTCTCCAGCCTTTCTTGCCCTAGATGTCAGAAGTCCCTAATAAATCATAAATGAATCCCACTAGGAAACACAAATACACCACAAAAAGAGAAAAAGAGGGATAGGAGGGAGGAAACGACTGCAACAGTGAAGACACTCGAACATCTACATTTATGGTAGGTGTACACAACTGTACTATGTTCATCGTGTTTCACTGTTGCAGTCATAACTGTAGGGTGGAATCCCAAAGCAGTGAAAAAAGGGAGGTTTAGACAGAAGGGGCAGCAAGAAGACCCTGCAAAACAGCAGAGGCAAAGCCTGCCCTGGTCTTAGAATACAAAGGGAGATTGTAGTGCTTGGAAAAAGTATGCACAGAACTCCAAGTGGCAACTTCCAAGATATCCTTGGTAGGAACTCCCCTGAGAAAAGCTGTAGAAGTAGCAGCTGCTCTAGTAGAATGACTTCTCACAGTACCTGGAAATTGTTTCCCATGATGAGTGTAACAAAATCTTATTCCATAAGAAATCCATTTGGAAATAGTTTGTTTGGAAATAGCCTTTCCAAGAGAACTGGAGGCAAAGGAAACAAACAATTGGTTAGATTTTCTGAACTCTTTAGTCTAGTCCAAATAAAATCGTAACTGTCTGTGCACGTCCAAGGAATGCAAAATCCTTTCCCCTTTATTCTGAGGATTAGGAAAGAAGGTAGGAAGGTGAATTGTTTGATTCAAAGCCACTTTCGAAATCACCTTAGGCATGAAAGTAGGATTGGTCCTCAAGGATACTCTGTCCTCGTGGAAAATAAGGTATGGTTCCACAGCCATGAGAGCTTGCAACTCTGAGACCCTTCTGGCAGAAGTCAAAGCTAACAAAAGAACTGTCTTCCAAGATAAAAACTTAATATCTGAAGATGCAGCAGGCTCAAAAGGAGGCAAAGTAAGTTTTTCTAAAACATAATTAAGATCCCAAGCAGGAACAGAAGGGGTTCTGGTAGGCCTTAAATTCTTAGCCCCTCTCAAGAATTGTCTCACCAAAGGATGAGAAAAAACAGGGGGATCAGTATTGAAATGAGCAGAAATAGCAGAAGCATGAATCTTAATGGAAGAAAAGGAAAGTCCATTAGACAAAAGATCCGAAAGGTAAAGCAAAATAGAAGAGAGATCAGGTACCAGAGGGTCCAAGCCACGGTCCTGCATCCAAATGCAAAATCTCTTCCATTTAGAGGCATAGGATTTCCTAGTGCTAGGTCGTCTAGCTTCCAAAAGAACATCCAAAACTTGTTTGGGAAGGCTGGAAGAGATCAAATTCCTTTGAAGAGCCAAGCTGCCAGACAAAGGGTCTTGAGATTGGAATGTAGCAACTGACCCTGATGCTGGGACAGAAGAGAAGGGTTCAGAGGGAGAATCCAAGGAGGCTCCAAGAACAGGTGCTTTAAAGTTGGATACCAAAACTGTTGAGGCCAATTTGGAGCAATCAAGATGAGGAACTTGGGCTTGTCCTGCTTTATCTTTAGTAAAATCCGAGGAAGAAGAGGAAGAGGAGGGAAGGCATATCCCTAAAGGTTTCTCCAGCTGAAGGACAGGGCATCCACTTTCCAAGCTGTTTTGTGGAATGACCTGGTGCAAAAGAGAGGCAGCTGATGATTGAGATGGGATGCAAACAGATCTATCTGGGGGAATCCCCAAACTGCAGTAATCCTGTTGAATAAGTTGGTGTCTAGCATCCATTCGTGAGGATCTAAAATGTTCCTGCTCAGGCTGTCTGCTAAGAGATTCTGTTCTCCTGGTATGAATTGGGCCTGGAGATGTAGATTCAGATTTAGAGCTGTGTCCCATAAAGCCATAGCTAGTCTGCAAAGGGGTACAATGAGAACCCCTGCTTGTTTATGTACCACATGACTGTGGTGTTGTCTGTGCAAATCAAAAGAGGTCCTGGATGCAAAAGGTTCTTGAAGGCTAGAAGAGCATTTTGAACTGCCAACATTTCCTTCAGATTGATGTGCCAGTGAAGATGATCCTTTGTCCAGGTTCCCTGCTGGCAATTGCCTAGAAAATGTGCTCCCCAAGCATAATCCGAGGCGTCCGTGGTTATGATTGGAGAAGGTTGAGGAAGACGGAAAGGCTTTCCATCGTTTAACGCACACACCCTGGACCACCAAAGGAACTCCTTCTGGAGGCAGGGGATCAGAGGAATCAGTGTCTCCAGATCGTGGTAATGCTGCGACCGTACACTTTTCAGATACCATTGAAGCTTTCTCATATGAAGCCTTGCATTTGGAATCAACAGAATGCAGGAAGCCATGTAGCCCAGTGCCTGCAGGAATTTTCTTGCAGTGAGCTGAGGTAGAGTTGCCAAAGTTTTGAAAATTGAAGCCAGCTGTATTTGTTTTTCTGTAGTGAGGAAGGCCCTTTGTAAGGTTGTATTTAAGAGGGCTCCCAGAAATACCATTTGTTGAGAAAGGATCAAATGTGACTTTTTTGTGTTCACTGAAAACCCCAGTAGGAGGAGAAGACATTGAACAAAATCCAGATGTTGAAGTAAAAGATCCTTGCTGTCTGCCTGAATAAGGCAGTCGTCCAAATAGGGGTAAATCTGAATCCCCTGGAGTCTGCAATAAGCCACTACTGGTGCCAGGCACTTGGTAAAGACTCTGGGCGCAGTAGACAAACCAAAGGGCAGTACAGAGAATTGAAAGTGTCTCGAACCTGCCTTGAACCTGAGGAATTTCCTGCATTCCTGCCTGATGGGAATGTGTAAATAAGCTTCCTTTAGATCCAATGTCACCATCCAGGCGTCCTGAGAGAGCACTGGAATCAGCTGCTGCAGAGTAAGCATCTTGAATTTTGGAATCTCCAAAAAGGTGTTTAACACAGAAAGGTCCAGAATAGGTCTCCATGAGCTTTGCTTTCTTGGAACCAGAAACAGTCTTGAATAGAAACCTTTTCCCATCTCTGAGAGTGGAACAGGCTCTATGGCTCTCATGGCCAGAAGAGCATCTACTTGATTTAAGGCCTCTGACCATTGATGTTTTGGCAGATCTGGCCAACCGAAAGCCCTTGGCAAGGTATGAAAGTGGCATTTGTAGCCTTTAAAATCACGCCCAATACCCATTTGTCCTGGGTAATCTGAGTCCAATTTCTGTAAAAGAGAAAGTTTTCCTCCGAGAGGGGCATCCAGGTAAAGAGGTCCTGTAGCCCAACCGATAGAGTCATTGAGTTTGCTTCCTTTGAGATTGGGATCTGTCTTCTCCCCTTCTAGGTGAAGAAGCAGTCCATTGTCTCGATCTGTAGGAGGCCTGAGCTTGGCCACGACCTCTGGAGCGCCTATATCTTCCCCTTTGAGGCCTGTCAGACGTGGGAAAGGACCAATTTTTGGAGGGCCAATTCCTGGAAAATCTAGGAGGCTGAACTTGCAAGAAATCTTTCACAGTTTGCATAGATTTTGCCTTTTCTTCCATCTTTTAATAACCTCCTCAGCCTTAGATCCAAAAGAACATCATGCTGAACAGGGGCATCTAATAATTTAGCCTTAACCTGTTCAGGTAAACTTTGCTCACGAAGCCAAGCATGTCTCCTGATAACAGTACCAGAGGCTGCGGCCCTGCAAGAAGCATCCAAAGCATCAAAACCACAATGCGAGCTATGTTTGTTCAGTTGTACAGTTGCATGCAATACATCCTGTAGTTCCTTATCTTCTGCACATGCAGGAAGGGAGGCAAGCTTTTGCTTTAAAACAGACAAAAGAAATTGCTGATATTTAAACATATGAAACTGGTAATTTAAAACCCTAACAGAAAGGGTAGCAGAAGTATATACCTTTTTACCCCACCTGTCTAAGGCACGAGAATCCTTCTCAGAGGGAATAGGATTCTTAGAAGAAGCAACTTTAGCAGCCTTAGAGCCCTGAGATATAGTTTCAGGATCTGCAGAAGGATTCTTAAACAAGAACAAATGAGACTCAGGAACCCTATAAAACCTATCAGGCTTAGAGGGAGCAGGAGGCATGGAGTCAGGATTCAAATTAGCCTCGGAAAAAGCAACATCCACAATGTCAAGAACAGGAGGAATAGCCAAAGGCCTATGTTGAGGAAGAAGAAGGAATTCTCTAAGCCTCTTCTTGGAAGCAGAATAATCCTGACCTTCCCAATGAAAATGTTCCCTCATCTCATGTAAGGTTTCCCCAAAAGAAAAATCTTCAGGCGGAGAGGCAGAGGGCAAGGAGTCCTCAGCATCCGAATCCTCATAAGGAGGAAAAGAATATTCCTGATCAGAGGAAGAGACAGAAGATATAGAAGCCTGGTCAGAGGAATCCATAGGAACATCCTGTCGAGGCCTTTTCTCAGGGGGGGGGGGTGAGAACCCCTAATCATAGTAAGCAAATCTTCAGCCATCCTTAACAATTGCTTCTGTGTCCTGGGAGTAGATTCAGAAGTAGCTTGAGCAGGAGCTTTGGACTTAACAGGAGTCTTTGTCTTTGCCTTTGAAATAGAGATGTGAGTAAGATGTGAGTAGGCCTGAATACCCCCTCAGAAGCCGGTACCTGCACAGTGGTTCCAGACCCATCCGAGGGAGCGACGTCCGAAGGTCCTGCAGCAGATAAAATAGAAGGCCTTGATGGCTCCCCATGGGAGTCCGTATCGGCCATCGGTTCAGAAGTGGCGGACGACAGGGGCTGCAAAAGCGCCTCACTGACGTCAGCCGAACAGGACGCTGGCTCCAGCTGCAACGAGTCCTGTTTGGACCTTGGAGGCCTGTCCTTGTCTTTGCGCTTCTTTTGAATTCCGGTAGTATCTGACGACATTCTATAATTGAAGCATCTGCCAAAGTAATTCAGAGCCCAGTCGTACCTGCGTTTGATAGTACGAGAATTAAACCTGGCACAGAACCGACAACAAGAAACGTCGTGGTCAGGGCCTAAGCAAGGTAGACAGTAAGAGTGGAAATCTTTATGAGGTATTTGTTTCCCACACGAAATACAATTATTAACTTTTTCTGACATCGGAGGAACAAGAAAAAGATTCCCCAATGGGGTACTTAGCTTTGAGAAGAGAAGTAAGAACTTCGGACCGACAACAACCAAAAACGCTATTCGAAAATCGCCAACCAATGACTTGCGAGCTGCTTTCCACCGCACGGCAAGAAAGACTGGAGAAGATGGCGTCGGCTGAGGGTTATGTACCAGAGCGTACTGACGTCAGGGTACTGGATTGTACAGCCGACACCGGACCCAGACTTTGGTATTCTGGTCGACCTCGGGCTGCCTGCCGGCAGGAGCACCCTACAGTTATGACTGCAATAGTGAAATACGATGAACATCTACCCCCACCTATCACTGGCTATGCAGGTTTTTAACAAGCCTTAACTGAAAATACCACAGGTACTACTGACAAACAGAGGCACAGCTTCCAGCTACATATTCCTGAATGCAACACAATTTACTTCAAATCGTGTATTATTTGATAAATGTGCAGATAAAAGTTACTTAGCTTCACTTAGGCGTTCAAGTTGATAGCATGCAGGTCTTAACCAGCCAAAGCTCACAGTTTAAACAGAAGGTAATTCACTGTACCACTTGTATAAGACAGAAACTGAATACAATGAAGGAACTACCCCCACCTATCACAGGCTATGCAGGTATTTAGCAAGCCTTAACTGAAAATAAGACAGAAACTGAATACAATGAAGGAACTACCCCCACCTATCACTGGCTATGCAGGTTTTTAACAAGCCTTAACTGAAAATACCACAGGTACTACTTACAGAGTCATAGCTTCCAGCTAGATATTCCTCAATGCAACACAAACAATTTACTTTAAATCGTGTATTATTTGATAAAAGTGCAGATAAAAGTTACTTAGCTTCACTTAGGCGTTCAAGTTGATAGCATGCAGGTCTTAACCGGCCAAAGCTCACAGTTGCAACAGAAGGTAATTCACTGTACCACTTGTATAAGACAGAAACTGAATACAATGAAGGAACTACCCCCACCTATCACTGGTTATGCAGGTTTTTAACAAGCCTTAACTGAAAATACCACAGGTACTACTGACAGAGTCACAGCTTCCAGCTAGATAATCCTCAATGCAACACAAACAATTTACTTCAAATCGTGTATTATTTGATAAAAGTGCAGATAAAAGTTACTCAGCTTCACTTAGGCGTTCAAGTTGATAGCATGCAGGTCTTAACTGGCCAAAGCTCACAGTTTAAATGTTAAAACATTTGCACACCCATCTAATGGTTTTGTTTTTAATCCCAGGTTTTAGGCAGACTGTACTAGTAAACACCTTGTATATCTTGCTTTTTGCACAAAATGTTTTTATGTAGGCAAAACCATTAGGACTTTAAGGGAACGTATTTTAGAACTTGTTGGTTATATAAGGAATAAAAACAACAGTAGTGCTTTGTACAGACATGTTCAAGTTTTTAAAGATCATCTTTTTCGTTTTGTAGCACTAAAGAGGTTTGATGTTAATAAGAGGGGTAGTGATTTAAATAATTTTATTGAAAAGGCTGAAAGCAAATGGATTATGAAGTTGCAGGCACACATTAGCCCTGGACTTAATGCCTATGTGCCTTTAAAACCTTTATTAAGGCAGCGTAAATTGTTACATTGATTAATTGCTTGTATTATAAAGAGTGCCTTTTTGTCTTTGTATTTTGTCTAATGAAGTCTCAAGTTATTGGCATGAAAGCGCCAACCTTTTATGAAAGCTTTTTTACCTGAAGCTTTGGTGGCCCTAGATTGCTGCTTTTTTATCATTACATGTAAGTACAAGAAAGACTAAGATGTTTAAAGGTACATGATATGAAATGGGATGAAGTAACAGCCAGAGTGATTGAAGCAAAGTTAAGAAAAGCCTCTAAATGCAAAACCTCAAGGCCAGAGGCAGTGCCTAACTTTTGGTTAAAAGTATTAACATCTTTGCCATGAGTAAGAACTATTTATATGCGCACCACGAAAAGACACCAATCTGGCTAACAGGTAAAAGATGTTCCTACTTAAGAGTGAACCTGCAAGCTAACCCAAAAATTATAGATCAATAACTTGCCTTCCAATGACATATAAACTATACACGGGGACTGATGCAGACAGAGTTTCTAGTCCTTTAGAAGAAAACTCAATTATGGCAGTAGAACAAAAGGGCAATAAAAGAAAGTCGTATGGAACAAAGGATCATTTGTTGTTAAATAAAGTCATAGTGCAGAACTGTAAAAAGAATCAAATTATGGCATGGATTGACTACAAAAATGCATTTTGATAGTATCCCACATTCATGGATAAAAGAGTGCTTAAAAATGTATAAGATACACCATACACTGATCGACTAAGTTACAGTGACCATGAAGCAATGGCAGACCACTTTGCAATTAAACCATGACAAAGGACAAATTACTATCCCAGGGATAAAAATTCAAAGGGGGATATTCCAAGGTGATTCTATGTCACTGTCGCTATTTTGCCTTGCCCTTAACCCATTAAGCTGTCTACTTAACAGCTTAGGCCATGGCTACAATTTGGTTCCTAGAAAAAGTACAGTTGTGTACACTTACCATAAATGTAGATGTTCAAGTGTATTCACTGTTGCAGTCATTACATTTGGGTTATCCTGCTGGCAGGCCGCCCTCAGTCTTGGGTCTTGCGTCGGCTGCTGTTCTCTTCCCTGACGTCAGGTCGTCAGGGGTATAAAAGATGCAGCCGACACCGTTTTATTCAGTTTTTCTTGCCCCAGATGTCAGGTGCCCCCAAAAGGGTAGGTTAAAATTATGTAAATAAAACATACATGCACCAAAATAAGCTTTACCTTCATCTATAAGCAAATACACCACCCAGGTTGTATAGATTAGAGAAGTAAAGAGAAGTTCCAGCAAAAATAAGGGGGATGGCGGGGAGGTAACCTGGACTGCAACAGTGAATACACTCGAACATCTACATTTATGGTAAGTGTACACAACTGTACTATGTTCTTCATGTTTTACTGTTGCAGTCATTACATTTGGGTTTTGTCCCAAAGGTATGGTTGGGGGGCCGGAGCTAAACAGCATTAGGAGCGGCTATGAGGCCCTGCAGTGGCAAAGCCTGCCCTGGATTTAGAGTAAAGAGGCAGATTGTAATGTTTTGTAAAGGTATGCACTGAACTCCAAGTAGCAGCCTCTAAAATGTCTTTGGTTGGTACTCTCCTGAGAAAGGCTGCAGAAGTGGCTGCAGCTCTGGTTGAATGTGGCCTAATGCCCTTAGGCACTGGTTTGCCATGCTGTGAGTAGCAGAATCGAATGCAATGCCCTATCCATTTTGAAATAGTCTGCTTGGAGATAGCCTTTCCTTGTGATGCTGTGGCATATGCCACTAGTAATTGTTCTGTCTTTCTGAAAACTTTAGTTTTGTCCAAGTAGAATCTAAGTTGTCTGTGTACGTCCAAAGAATGCAGAATTTTCTCCCTCTTGTTCTGTGGATTTGGATAAAAAGTTGGCAATTGAATTGTTTGGTTAAGGGCTACACTGGATACCACCTTAGGCATAAATGTAGGGTTTGTTCTCAGAGACCCTGTCTGGATAAAAAACGATAAAGGGTTCCACAGCCATGAGAGCCTGTAGCTCTGAAACTCGTCTTGCAGAAGTTATTGCTAGGAGCAGAGCTGTTTTCCAAGATAAGAACTTTATATATACGCAGTAGCAGCTGGCTCAAAAGGAGGTAAAGTGAGTTTTTCCAAAACATAATTGAGGTCCCATGCAGGTATTGGCATTCTCTTTGGAGGCCTTAAGTTTTTGGCTCCTCTGAGGTACTGCCTTAATAAAGGCTGAGAAAAGAGTGGTGGCCCTGTATTGTAATGAGCCAAAATGGCAGAGGCATGGATTTTAATTGATGAAAAAGATAGGCCTTTGTCCAGCATCTCAGTTAAGTATTGTAAAATCTGAGGAATATTTGGGACAGCTGTATCTGTTCCTTGAGCTTGGTTTCAAGCGCAAAATCTTTTCCATTTCCCAGCATAGGATTTTCTAGTACTAGGCCTTCTAGCTTCTAAAATTACATCCATCACAGCTTTACTGAGCAGTGTGGTTTGTATGGCAACATTATCTGCCATGCTGCCAGGTTTAGGGTCCTGAGTTGGCTGTGCAGAATCTGATTGTTTTGCTGAGACAGTAGATGAGGTATTTGAGGTAAAGTCCAGGCTGGGCACTGGAACAAGATCCTTAAGATCGGATACCAGTACTGGCGTGGCCAGTCTGGGGCAATCAAAATCATTTTTGGTTTATCCTGCCTGACCTTTAGGAGTACCTTGGGGAGGAGAGGCGACTCTAAAGTAGCGGGCGTCAGGGGCTGCGAAAGCTCCTCACTGAGAACCGGCGAACTGGCGACTTGCTTAGGAGAAGCTTCGTAGTTGGTTTTGGACCTCGGTTGCCTGTCTTTTTCTTTTTCTTTGTGTTTTTTGTGAACTCCGGTAGTAGGATGGCTATCCGACAACATTGTATAATTAAATCTTCGCCCAAAATAGCTTAATGCAAAATCGTACCGACGCTTAATAGTGCGTTGATTAAATCTAGCACAAAACAGACAACTAGCAAGTCGTGGTCAGGGCTAGGCAAGGAATACAGTAAGAATGAAAGTCCTTATGAGGTATTTGCTTTCCACAAGAAATACAATTATTAACTTTTTCTGACATCGGTCTGGAGCAAGAAAAAAGTTTCCCCAACAGGGTACTTAGCTTTTAATGAAGACTTTGGATCTGAAACTCTAACACGAAAATCTCAGGATTCGGCCGACCAGCACTTGCAAACTGCTTCTGCTTCAGGCACCGTGCAGCAAGAAAGACTGAATAAAATGGCGTCCGCTGCAACTTTTATACCCCTGACGATCTGACATCAGGGAAGAGGCGACAGCAGCTGACGCAGGACCCAAGACTTTGGAATTCAGGCCGACTGAGGGCAGCCTGCCAGCAGGATAACCCAAATGTAATGACTGCAACAGTGAATACACTCGAACATCTACATTTATGGTAAGTGTACACAACTGTACGTTTTCTAGGAGCCAAATTGCAGCCACTGCCTAAGCTGTTAAGTAGACAGCTTAATGGGTTAAGGGCAAGGCAAAATAGCGACAGTGACATAGAATCATCTTGGAATATCCCCCTTTGAATTTTTATCCCTGGGATAGTAATCTGTCCTTTATCATGGTTTAATTGCAAAGTGGTCTGCCATTGTTTCATGGTCGCTGTAACTTAGTCGATCAGTGTATGGTGTATCTTATACATTTTTAAGCACTCTTTTATCCATGAATGTGGGATACTATCAAAATGCTTTTTTGTAGTCAATCCATGCCATAATTTGATTCTTTTTACAGTTCTGCACTATGACTTTAACAACAAATGATCCTTTGTTCCATATGACTTTCTTTTATTGCCCTTTTGTTGAACTGTCATAATTGAGTTTTCTTCTAAAGGACTAGAAACTCTGTCTGCATCAATTCCCGTGTATAGTTTATATGTCACTGGAAGGCAAGCCGACGCAGGACCCAAGACTTTGGAATGCAGGCCGACTGAGGGCAGCCTGCCAGCAGGATAACAAAAATGTAATGACTGCAGCAGTGAAACACGAAGAACACCAACAAAGTCTAAAGACTTCTCATCTTCTATTTGTCGATGATTTAAAACTGTATAGCTCATCAGACGAGGAACTGAAAGCACAGCTGCAGGTTGCTAAAACTTTTTCAGATGCTATTAGAACATAATTTTGTATTGATAAATGTGCAAAAACAACCTTTAAAAAAGGGAAAACTGCAGCATCAGGAGTTTGGGACAAGAATGTGATATAAAAGAACTTGAGCAAGAGGGTGTATATACATATTTGGGAACTGATAAAGAATCAGCAATAAAACATGAACAAATGCGAATAAAACTTAGTAAGGAATACTTCAGAAGACTTAAATTAATCCTGAAAACAGCACTGATGTCTAGGAACAAAATCCAAGCTATAAACCAATTTGCTCTTCCTGTCCTAACTTACACTTTTGGAGTGATTGATTAGCCCCAAAACGTGCTGGATAAATTAGATATTAAAACAAGAAGGATGCTTCATGCTCACCAAATGATCTATAAAAGTCACTGCATACCAAGATTATATATTCCCCGTTCTGAAGGAGGGATGGGCCTCCTTGAAATTTGACTACATGTACAGATCTGCAACCATGGGACTTCACACGTATCTACTGACCACACAAGACCCAAACATAGTGAAAGTTTTGAAACATGAGGAGAATAAATCTAAGATGACTTCTCTGCTTAACCTAGCAGAAGCATGTCACCATCAAGCAGGAATGGAAATCAAACCAGAAGTATAGAATAAAATCAGGCAGAAACTGAATGTGCCAAAAAACAAAAAAAGAATATAAGATGAAGGACCAGATGAAAAGGCAAGAAATGTGGAAAATGCATAAATACAGCTGCAAGTATAGAAAACTTCTGGAAGAACCTTATGTTGATCAGGAACTAACACAGGAATGCTTAAGGAAAGGTGAATTCAAACCAAGAGATGAAAGGTTAACATGGGCAGCTCAAGATAGTGGGCTACGTACAAGCTGGTTTACAAAGTCCATTGAACATGTGGGAGAAACAGACAAATGTAGGTTTTGTAAAACTGAACTGGAAACATTTGCACACCTCGTTGCTGGTTGTGACATACTAATGGCAGAAAGACTGCATACTGAAAGGCACAATAACGTGGTGAGACTGTTGCACTGGGGATTGTGCAAACATTATGGTTTTGAAGCGACTGAAAAACACTGGAAACATGAGCCACAAAGCATCACAGAAAATGATGGAAGTCTACATCACATGGGATCATCCATTACCAACAATTCAAAAGATAGATGCTAAAAAACTGGATATAGTAGTTCAGGAAAAGAAGACAAAAGTAGCATTGATCACTGAAATTGCCACACCCAGTGACTACTGTGTCCTGCACACAGAGAGACACAAAAGTTATAAAATATCAGGCTCTGCAAGCAGAAACTAAAGCAATGATGGAGATAGACACCCAAATAGTTCCAATAGTAGTAGGCGCAACAGGTCTTATTTAAAAAAAAAAAAGTCTAAAATCTTATTTAGATATGCTACCAATACATGTAACTCCGTACGAACTGCAGAAGGACTCATTACTGGGCACATTGTGGGTGCTGCGAAGAGCACTTTTGGCTGACATCAGAATGAAACAATACTAATATCATGAACTTTAATCATACTTTGACTTAAGAATGGGGTCCATTCCTGTCATGGTATTACAAACCCAAAAGATTTTGAGAAATGAATAAGTGATTGTTTAATAAAGATGTGTCATGTTTAAAAAAATAAAAGGGCAGCAATTGAATAATTTATGTAATGTTGCTTAGGTTATATGATATATTACAGTATACGTGAAGTATAATGTTCGTAAACGTGAACTTGTTAATACAGTTTGATTACTTCTATATAAATGTAAATTTGCGCATGTCACAAGTGATAATTCAATAAAGGTGTTTAAAAAAAAAAACAAACAAACATGTTATCCAGTGTGATGCCCGTACACTGGCCCAGCAATCAAGGAGCCTCAGTCCTCACCACTAACACCAGTGAGGGGCATCCACATTGGAAATGATAACAAATACGCACACAGTAAAGTACAATTTCCCTTAAGAGCACACAGAGATCACAGTCAGTCAGCGGCTGGTTTCTCCCTTTCTCTCCAGATCCGCAATAAGACCCCCTCACTGGCACACCCACAGGGTCCAGATCTCAGCCTAGTGGTCAAGCTAAAACCTCCAGCACCCTCTCTGTCCAACCAGTGCTTCGTGTCCCTGCCAAAGTATCTGACACACACTTTGAGATATGAGTTACATACAAACACACAGACACTCCTCAGGAAGTCTGGCACAGGTTCTCCAGCTATGCCCCTTCTGCCCAGACTATACGGTAGTACCAAATGCCACCAACCACTAATATCAACTACTAATAAAGCCCTTATCAAATGGTGTCCAATTATTACTGTGCAATATTATTATCTAAATGTAAGTGTGATGAACAGCAAGGCTTATTTGCAGTGGTTTGGACAGTATCACTATATACATGCAATGTACTCTAGAGCTTAAATTATCTCTACATAAATCAGCCATAGTTAAAAGATTTAAAAATATTTAATAATAAATAATAAGAACACAAGACAATACTTATTTCACAGTGCTAGTCAAGAGTTTAGAGATCACAAGAAAATTCTTAAAATAATACACTAGAATAGTTCTGACATCGATACAGAAAACAGCTAGACTAGATCTATATCTAAGAGCAACATAGTTCTAAAATAAACTTACATATAGAGCAAGGCAGTGGTGGTGATGTCAGGTCTGAAAACAAATGCAAAATGCTCTGATATTTTCTCTCTCTCTCTCTCTCTCTCTCTCTCTCTCTCTCCTTAAACTGATAACACAGTACCACTGACTAATTTCAGATTACATCATTATTCTCCGTTTCCCAGGCTAACAGAAACTGAGAGTGTAACAGCTCTTCTGATCTTGCAGCTGGTCAGGAAGCCAGAGCAAAAAAAGACATTATACATGTAAATTCTAGCCATTAACTCTGGTCTCAAAACAATAGGAATCCTTCATTCAGAGATCTTGGCTCCGAGTTTTGAGATCAAATAATAATACAATGCTTATCAGCTTTCCTCCAGCAAAGTGCAATGTGGTTACATTTTTCAAGTTCAACATTTAACACCATTTTCTTCCATGTAACAGAACAAGCCTGTGGCTTATATTAATATTTACAAATGACAGAATTATCTACAAAATTCGATCTGGCTAGGCTGGTAGCCTTCACATATCTTCACATCCGGACAGCAAAGGCCTATAGCAAAAAGGCCAGCTCTAATTTAATAATAGTTAAACAGCCATACCAGTGTCAGTGCAACAATTAAAAGCAAACAAAACTTAAAGGGACTTCCTCAATAAGTTAGTCCAGGGAAGCTGCAAATGGAGTTCTAGGCCAGGTTTATCAGCAACCAAAAAAGGACACTAGCACAGATTCCAGCAGTAGACAAAATCTCAGCCACAGGATTCTTCTTCTTCTTTTGGCTTTTCCCGGTTAGGGGTCGCCACAGCGGATCACCTTGTCCGCTCATGATTGGCAGTGGAGTTTTACAGTGTTGAGTTGCCAGCCTGGTGCCCAACCTTCCACAGAAGGCACACACACGCACACTCATAAAACAGGAAAAGAAATCTGAAGTCTGCAGCATATCCCTTACTATACACATAAGTAAACTGAGGTAAAGCACATCCCATACTACTCACACACACTATGCATAAGACTATATATCTATTCAATTTAGCTATACATAAATATAGATATATTGTGGAGATAAAACAGGATTCAACCATTGCTAATGCCCATTTATTTCTGGTGGTAAATGACAGGTGCTGGGATGCCTTCCCAAAAGGGACTTCTGCCAGAATCCATCCTTAAAGGAGAATAACCTCAACCATGCCATGTTGTGCGGGCATATCCCACATCATACTTCCCTAGCCACAGCGCTGGTACAAATCAAAGACAGAAAAGACTGCAGCAGGCACAATGCAACAACCATCTCTTCTCGGACACCCAGAATTTGAAGCCAGCTTCTTCAGTGCCAATCTACTATAAAGACAGTTGAGGGATCTGAACCCCAAAATGGCACAAAATACCCCCAAGACTATACCGGTCAAAACCTTGATCTCCTTATTTTCAAACACTTCACACTGCTGAGAAAAAGGTAAGGAAGCCGCAGAGCAGCCCATTGAGGACTTAAGAAGCTGAGTTTCTTCAAAGAAGGGATCACTTATGGAAAAATAGTTGGGAGGGGAGGTTGCATTCTCTTTACCCATCTCAAAGGTAAGGGCCTCTAGATCCTGTGAGATCCCTTTCCAAACACCAGTGGAGAGGAAGAACCTCCAAGAAACATGCATCATGATGGGAGGACCTGTGACCAGCTGAGAAGTGTGGGATCAGGCATACATGGACAAGCATCTGAGATCAGGCAAAAGGACTTCACCACAACAGGAAGTGCTCAATGGAGGTAGCACTAGGACTGGACAGGTCTTTGGGAGGTTGGTACCAGTCTTAGGTCATGGGCTGTAATGGTATACTCAAGACTTCCATGAATGCAGGTCCCAAAAAAACTTTCAAAAGCTAATAATTGCCCAATTCCTGATACTGCCTCCAGGCTCTTCAGAATTATCCAGCTGACAAGTGTTAGTCAAAGAAGAGCAGACAGCACAACAGGCCCTTGACGATGGCTTACCTTGAAGAGAGTGCGACTAATGTGTACATCCCGATCCTCTGCCAACTCTTGAACATTGTACTGGGCTTTGGCACACTAGGTATCCTCCTAGAAATCCCTGCGGGAGTTACTTTTAACTGCCTCCACACTAAGTGAAGTCAGTTATGCATCTAACTTCCCTCCCTCTTTCACTTCACTCCATGTCTGTGGCCAGGCTGAAACACTGGAACTACGCTATGCTCCTCACCAAACAAAAGAGAGAGTGCCAGGGTAGATCTTGGCTCATGATCTGGCATCTACGAGAACAATAACAAGGAATGTACTTCCTAGACAATGACACAGTCGCATCACAAAAAAAAATTGCTGGGAGACATACCCCTATACCCCCCCCAACAAATGACACTTTACTACACACACCCTTATTTACGTACAAAGTCCACAGTCAGCCAACTGTGGAGTAAATGCAGACATCGGTACACAGATAAAGTTTACCCACATGAATTCTGGCAGCACTAAAACTGAACTTGAACTGCAGGCACAGTTCACAAAAGCAAATACTGAACCAAAGAAAAATCTACTCCTCAATCCCCCCCCAGCAAAAAATATGAAACCACTGACAACCACAGAAAAAAAAAATGCTAACCCCACAATTCAGGACACTGTACAAAAGTATATCTTTGAGTAATCTGGCACTCAGCTTCAGTGGTTTAATATAGAATCTAGTACTACTGATCTGATTAATTGACAATGGATTAGGGGAGAATGGTGCATACCGCCTACATGGACCAGATTAAGACATTCGATGCAATAACTCAGTTGGGTATAGCTGACAAACTTGATGAACTGGGTATAAACTTTTACATAACTCACAGGATTGCCAGCTGCCTCACAGACAGCAACCAGGAATGTAGGATTGGTGATACAACTTCCACTAAGAGACTGGTCACCAGCAGGTTTACCGCAGGGATCTGTGCTGGGACTGCTCCTATTTGGCATTTACTTCTCAGAGATAAAGGCTGATGTCAAGGCCCTTTGGCTCACCAGGTTCGCAGATGACTGCAAATTGGGAGCTATCATACCTACCCCCATGACACAAACATCTTACAAGAGATGGTTTAACACAGACAAATGACTGGTGCCAAAGTCACAGACTAAAACTGTCTGCCTGTTATACACAGGTTATTTCACCAACCGGAAAATACCCCCATACTTTCTGATCTCATATCTCCCTATTCTAATCTAAATTCACTGCGCTCCTCTAATAAACCTCTTGTGAAGCTAACTAAGTCCAATAACATTGCAGGCGATTCACTTTTTTCTAACACCATAGGTAAACACTGGAACTCACTACCTACCACGCTAAGTACTACGTCATCACCTTTCCTCTTTAAACAAAAACTCAAACAACACCTAAAAACACTCTGGCTATGCCCATGCATCAACCCTGACTAATCTTATGATGATTCTTATGAACTTTACCTTCTCCTCCCCCTCCTACTCTCTCCCTTCTGAAGAACTAGCTCAAAATACCTTTGTTAATTAGTCTCTGTTTCAATTTAATTAACAAAGCTAGATGGTTGCATTTTTTTAATTGCTTATATATATTTACTCTTTATGAATGTCCTACTAAAATATAACTCCCCTATTCCTATACTGTAAATAGAAGTAATATGTCCTTTCTAGCATAAACTTTCTCCTATATATTTTTGTTTGCACCTTAAGTCTGTATGTATTTTTTTACTAACCATTTTTGCTTTCTTTATTTAATGACTTGTTTATACTAACCTTAATGTGGAGCTTTTCTCCCCGGGCCTCTGCTGAAAATGGAAATATATCCAGTTGGACTAGCCCGGTAAACAAATGTAAAATAAATAAAAAATAAAATAAAAATAAAATCTGCAAAACAAACCGCATCAGAATCACTAGATCCAAGAATTTGTATTTTGTTTGTGACATATATATGACATACTTGCAAGACAGATATGTGTCTCAGAGAATACCCATGCATTGGCACAGGCTCCCCATCCATGTGAAGCAGAGTCCATCCCCTAAAGCCTATGTAAGTATAATGGCGATCAATGGATGGGATATCGAAAATTCACTCTCATGTCTGGCCCCCATGTCTCTGATAGACAGAGGCAGACAGTAATGCCCAAACTAATACACTCCCCCACATAACCTCGAGAACACTTCCTAACTAACATACCCCCTTTCTAATAAACACCCATAATACATAGGGTTACAATTGGGTTGGACAGCACGGCTAGGATTGCAAAGGCCCTAATGGTCGATAGCCTAGCATATATCCCTAAAAACATATGAGCCTATGACATGCTCCCAAGCATAAGGGCTTCTCCATAACAAACTTTGAAATGAAGACTGGAAATATGTTGGTGGCACAAACAAAATGCAGTTGAAATGAGTATCAAAACACTTAAACATGCTCTCTAACCTGGCACATAATACTATGATGATGTAAAAATGAAGCATGTACTCCCTCAAGCATGAGGATTACAGTGGAAACAAAGCAACACCAATGAGAGCAAAACCACAAATCTTGGCTTTTAGTCCTGTACAAACCATTAGTGATAAACAATTATTACGTATCCATGCACAATCAAACAGTGCACCAACAGCAACTCCAGAAAAAGAAGTTATGTACCTACCATAACGTTCCATGTTAGTTGTCCTTCATCGTGCATTCCTTCTTGCTGGATGGGTCCGGAGCCAATCCTCGGCTCCGACTCGGCCACTTTCTATAGCTCGAGAGCTCTTTACTGGCTCAAGGCTACCCCTTATCCCAGAATGCCCAGCGTCAGCTACCAAGATCTCATTTGAGATAGCTCACACTAGACACAATCATAGAAGATAATCCATTATTATTAAACCTGGATATACAGTAAATTGTCATGGTTTGCTTGGGAAACAACTAAGAACAAAACAAGTTAGCCAGTGAAACAATTGAAAAACTGCTCTCAATCCTCGAGGAAGGGGGAAGGAGGGAGGGACGCAAGAAGAAAGGCGAGATGAAGGACAACTAACATGGAACATTATGGTAGGTATATAACTTCTTTATGTTAAGTTGTTCAATCTTGCCTTCATCCTTGCTGGATGGGACAGCGTCCCTAGAACCTCAATCCTGGGTGGCTCATTGGAACAGACTCTTCAGAACCGTGAAACCAAAGGAAGCCCTGCCCTGGGAGACCACATATGCTTTGTAATGAGAAATAAATGTATGAGGATCTGCCCAAGTAGCTGCTGCACAAATTGAATCCAAGGGCAATCTAGACTGAAAAGCTACCGAAGTAGCTAATGACCTGGTTAAATGACCTTTGAGTCTTGCTGGAAGATCTTTTTGTCGCAAATGGTAAGTATAGGCAATGGTGTCTGATAACCATTTTGATAAGGTCACTTTAGAAACTGGAAGGCCTTGTTTGTTGTTAGCAAATAAAATGAACAACTGATCTGATTTTTCTCAGCTCTTTAGTTCTATGGAGATATAAACATAGTTGTCTATGCACATCCAGTTGGTGTAATCTGTATTCTGCCTTGCTGGAATGATTAGGGAAAAAGACAGGAAGTTCAATGGATTGATTCAAATTGTGTTCTGAACAAACTTTAGGTAGAAAAGATGAGTTGGTTCTCAGAGAAACTCTGTCTTTGTGAAAAACCAGGTATGGAGGGCGAACACATAGGGCATGGAGTTCTGAAACACGTCTGGCAGAAGTAATAGCAATAGCAACTAGGAAGAGTGTTTTCCAAGAGAGAAATTTCAAAGAACACGATGCTGCTTGTTCAAAGGGTGGCAGTATCAAGGAGGCCAGAACCAAACTGAGATCCCAAGGTGGAAGAGGCTCTCTCACTAGGGGTCTAAGTAGAGGTGTACCTCTCATGAAGGCCTTACAGAGTCTGTGAGACATTATGCTTGAGTTAAAAACTCTGATGTGAAAATTTGAAATGGCAGCTAGTTGTACTCTGATGGTAGCAGCAGCTGCGCCAGACTGAAACAGTTCTGCTAAGAAATCCAAAATTTTGTGTACTGGAGCTGTAAAAGAATCTAAATTCCTGGATTCTGCCTAGTAAGAGAATATTTTCCATTTGCTAGCATAAACTTTCCTTGCAGTTGTCTTATGGGAGGAAAAGTACAGTTTTGTACCTACCATAAATGTAGATGTTCGAGGATCTACATTGCTGCAGTCATAACCTATGGGTAGAATCCCAAAGCAAAGGAAAAGGGAGGCTGGCAAACTAAATAGTATTAGGAGATGCCAACATGCCCTGTAAAACTGCAGTGGCAAACCCAGCCCTGGACTTGGAATAAAGAGGGAGATGGTAATGTCTAGTAAAAGTATGTACTGAACTCCAAGTAGCTGCCTCCAAAATATCTTTAGTAGCTACACCCCTCAAAAAAGCAGTAGATGTGGCAGTAGCCCTAGTAGAATGAGGTCTGATACCCACAGGAACATCCTTTCCATGATGAGAATAACAAAAAGCAATACATTGACCAATCCACTTTGAAATAGTCTGCTTTGAAACAGCTTTCCCTTGTGAACCCAAAGCAAAAGAAACAAATAACTGTTGAGTCTGTCTGAACTCCTTAGTTCTGCTCAAGTAGTAACGTAACTGCCTGTGGATATCCAAAGAATGCAAGACTTTTTCCCCCTTATTTTGGGGATCAGCATAAAAAGTAGGCAAATGAATAGACTGGTTCAAGGCCACATTTGAAACCACTTTAGGCATAAAAGTAGGGTTAGTTCGCAAAGAAACTCTATCCTTATGAAATATCAGAAAGGGTTCAACTGCCATGAGTGCCTGTAATTCAGATACCCTCCTAGCAGAAGTAATGGCCAACAAAAAAGCAGTCTTCCAAGACAAAAACTTCAATTCAGACGTAGCTGCAGGTTCAAAAGGAGGTAAAGTAAGCTTCTCCAACACAAAATTGAGATCCCAGGAAGGAGTAGGAGCTCGACGTGGGGGTCTTATATTCTTTGCCCCTCTAAGAAATTGTTTGAACAAAGGATGGGAAAATAAAGGAGGGTCACAATCATAGTGAGCAGAAATGGCTGCAGCATGAACCTTCACAGAAGAAAATGACAAACCCTTGTCCAGTAATTCAGTAAGATACTGTAATGCAAAACTCAGATTAGGCACTGAAACATCAAAACCCTTTGCTGTGCTCCAAAGAAAAAATCTCTTCCATTTATCAGCATAAACCTTTCTAGTACTAGGCCGCCTGGCCTCCAAAATGACATCCAAAACCTGTTGAGGAAGCTGAGCCCCTACCGGCTCCATCACTGAATACGCCAAGCTGTCAGATGCAGGGACTGCACCCATACATTGAGAAAATGATTGTTTGACTGGGATAACAAATGAGGAACCTGTGGCAGAGGCAAAGGAGGCTCCCGAATTAAACTCCTCAGCAGAGGATACCAATGTTGACGTGGCCAATCTGGTGCTATAAGAATCATGCAAGGCTTGTCCCGCCTGGCTTTCAAGAGTACCTTGGGAAGAAGAGGCAGAGGAGGAAAAGCATAAACGTGAAGGTTGTTCCAACTGAAGGATAGAGCATCCACTTTCCAAGCATTTGGGTGGAACATCTTTGTGCAAAATCTTGGCAGTTGAAAATTCAGTGGAGAAGCGAACAGATCTATGTCTGGAGTTCCCCAAGCCACAGTCAATTGTTTGAATACCTGAGGATCCAGTTTCCACTCGTGGGGATCCACCATGTGTCTGCTTAATCCATCTGCTAGGGAGTTCTGTGCTCCTGGCAGAAACCGTGCCTGAAGACTGATTTGCAAACTCAGAGCAGTTTCCCACAAAACCATTGCTTGTCTGCAAAGAGGGTAGGAATGGGTTCCCCCCTGCTTGTTGATGTACCACATGACTGTTGTGTTGTCTGTTTGAACTAACACCTGTCCCGGCTGAAGCAGATCCTTGAAGGCCATCAAAGCAAATTGGACTGCTAACATCTCCTTCATATTGATGTGCAAATGCAGCAGTTTGGGAGGCCACATGTCTTGTATCCATTTCCCATTGAAGTGTGCTCCCCAAGCCAAGTCCGAGGCATCCGTCGTTAAGATCTGACTCGCCTCTGGTTGGATCACAGAGAGTCCCTTGTTTAGGTGACATTCCTGAGCCCACCACAGAAATTCCTTCTGGATGCACGGTAAAATCCGAATGACAGTGTCCAAATCGTGGCAGTGTTGAGTCCACACACTTTTGAGATACCACTGTAGCTTCCTCATATGCAGTTTGGCATTGGGAAGTACTAGAATACAAGATGCCATGAACCCCAAGGCTTGAAGGACTGTCCTTGCAGTCAGCCTGGACATTCCTGATAACTGTTGGAAGTATAGATGAAGAGAACTTTGTTTGTCCAGGGTCAAAAAAGCCATCTGAGAAGCTGTATTCAGTCTCACACCCAGAAAGCACATGTCTTGAGAGGGTACTAGACTGGACTTTATTTCGTTCACAGAATACCCTAGGCACCTGAAAACTGTCATTACATACTGGAGGTGTTGCAGTAACTTGTCTTTGTTTTGAGCAAGAATCAGGCAATCGTCCAGATAAGGATATATTTGTATTCCTCTCTGTCTGAAAAAGGCAATCACAGGAGCCAGAACTTTTGTGAACACTCTGGGCGCAGTAGATAAGCCAAAGGGCAATGCAGAGAACTGATAATGAAAAGTACCAGCCCGAAATCTCAGGAATCTCCTGCAGCAGGGCCTGATAGGGATATGCAGATATGCCTCTGAGATCCAGGGTTACCATCCAGTGATCTTTGCCCATCATAGGCAGAAGTTGTTGCAATGTTAACATCTTGAACTTTGGAATGTCTAGGTAGGTATTGAGAATGGACAAATCCAGAATTGGCCTCCAAGTGTTTCCTTTCTTTGGCACTAGGAATAGACGAGAATAAAAACCTAGGCCTACTTCTGATGGAGGGACCGCCTGAATTGCCCCCATCTGCAAAAGTAAAGAAATTTGCACCTGAGCCTCCATCCTTTGCTGAGGAGGCACATCCGGCATGCCTTTGAAAGGAGGAAAAGTGTGAAAATAAAACTTGTAGCCGTGATTTATTATATCCAACACCCATTTGTCCTGGGTGACCAAATGCCAGCTTTGCTTGAAAAGTCCCAGCTTTCCTCCCAGAGGAGCTGCCAGTAGAGAAGGGTCTGGCAGCGGAAAATACAGGTCATTGGGACTGTTTACGAAAAGGCTGACCCCTGCCTTCACCAGAAGACTGTGCAGGAGAACTCCCAGTCCTAGGCCTGAAAGAACCCTGAGAGTGAGCTCTGCCTCTACCACGCCTAGACCTGCCCTTAGACTGATAATCCGAAGAAGGAAAAGACCATCCTCTAGCAGGCCAATTCCTACTAAACTTAGGGGGCTGCACCTGCAAAAAATCCTTGACCGTCTGCATAGACATAGCCTTATCTTCCATCTTTTTCAAAACCGATTCCACAGAAGGCCCAAAAAGAACTTCTGATTGAAGTGGAGCATCCAAAATCCGAGCCTTAACATGCTCTGACAAATTTTGATCCCTAAGCCAGGCATGTCTACGAATAACTGAACCAGTAGCAGCCACCCTGGATGCAGCCTGAAGAGCATCAAAACCACACTGCAAAGAATGCTTGCCAACTTGGTCTGATGCATGAACCAACTCCTGAAGCTCCTTACATTCTATACCCTCAGATAAAGCATCCACTTTAGATTGCAATTGACCTAACAAAAAATTCTGATACTTCAACATATGAAACTGGCAATTCAAAGCCCTCATAGCTAGCGTAGAGGAGGTGTACACTTTTTTCCCCCATCTATCCAAAGCCCTAGAATCTTTATCCAAAGGAACTGGATTCTTAGCCACAGAAGCCTTAATACCCTTTGGACCTTGAGTGATAGTTTCCGGATCAGCTCTGGGACTCTTGTACAAATACTTATGTGCTTCAGGAACTCTACAGTATCTGTCCGGCTTAACAGGGGCAGGAGGTAAGGAATCAGGATTAAGGGAAGATTCAGAAAAAACATCCTGAACAACATCCAAGACAGGAGGAATAGCCAAGGGCCTATGCTGTGGCAGAAACAAAAATTCCCTGAGCCTTTTCCGAGAATCCGAAAAATCCTGACCTTCCCACTTGAAATGCTCCCTCATGGAATGTAAAGTCTCAGAAAAAGTAAAATCCTCTGGAGGAGAAGCAGAAGGACTGGAGTCCTCTGCATCCGAATCCAAATAAGAAGGGAATTCATGAATCTCCTCAACTGAGGAATCAGAGAAATCTGAGGAATGATCCATCCCCTCTAAATCTGCCTCCACCCTGGGTCTCTTCTCCGGGGAGGGGCATAGAACCCCTGATCAAAGTAATCAAATCCTCAGCCATTTTTAACATATGCTTTTTAGGAACAGGGGCTGGAGAACTAGAACCATGACCAGGGCCCACTTGACAAGTTTTGGCCTTAGCATGAACCTTAGCCACCGAAGTAGTAGGCCTAATAACCTTTTGTAAAGATGGAACTACAGACACCTGAGAAGCACCCTCAGCCGGGCCTAACTCCGGAGAAGCCAACTCCTGTAAAATTAAAGGTTCCCCATGGGATTCAACCGAACCCTCAGCAGGGACCATCGGTTCAACCGGAGGCTCTAAAGAACCGGCGTCCGCAACGGACGACTCATCCTGCTTAGACTTCAAAGATTTATCTCTACGCTTTTTAGCGGTAGCGGGCGTCGGAGAATCCGACGGCATGTTATAGTTACACCTTTTACCAAAAACAAGCCTGGCACAGTCTAACCTTCGTTTAATGGTACGCTTGTTAAATCTAGCACAAAAGCGACACCCGACCACATCATGCTCAGGCCCTAAGCAAGGAATACACAAAGAATGAAAATCCTTATGCGGTATCTGTTTCCCACAAGAAATACAATTATTGACTTTCTGACATCCGGATAACTGAGGCAAGAAAAGACAAAGATTTCCCCAACGGGGTACTTAGCCCAACTTGGTCGTCGGTCTGAAACTCGATAAATGACAATTTCAGAATGCCGAATGGCACTTGCAAACGCTGCTTCTGCTTCGGACCACGCGGCAAGAAAGACTGAGGATATGGCATCGGTCATGCGCTTAAGTACTACTACGTACTGACGTCAGCTATAGGCGACAATGACTGACGCCGGTCCAGCTCTTTGGTATTCGGGCCGACCGAGGACAGCGGACTACCCATAGGTTATGACTGCAGCAATGTGAGACGAAGAACATCAATAATATCACGCACTGCTGGGGAAATATTGGGGAGCCTGGCTAAGATTGGAAGTGGAGTAACCAAGCTGTGAGCTTGAGAGACTGGAGGGATTGGTGTAACCCGCTTGATTGATGAATCAAGAGGTCCAGCACTGGGTCCAGAACCCAAGACTGGGCTTGAAGGTGGGGGTGAAGGAATGGAAACCAAATCTGTCAAGGCCAATAGGGGGCAATGAGGATCATCTTGCAACCCAACGATTTTGCTTTCTGAATAACTTTTGGAATTAGGGGAAGGGGGAAATGCATAAAAGAGTCCCTGAGGCCAATCGTGGACTACAGCATCCCTGGGTGTCTGACCTGGAGGAGGAACAAGGGAGAAGTAGCTGCTGCATTTGTTGCTGAGGGGAGAGGCAAAGAGATCGCAGCAAGGCTGGCCCCATTTGCGGAAAATAAGATCCACAATTTCCTGTTTCAGAGACCACTCGTGCGGCATACGGATAGCCCTGCTGAGCCTGTCCGCTATTACATTGGATTTCCCAGGGATATGCATTGCTGTCAGAAAACATTGGGAGGAAATTGTCCATTACCACAGTCTGAGGGCTTCTCGGCACAAGGGGTAAGATCTGGTTCCACCCTGTTTGTTGATGTACCAAACCACTGACATGTTGTCTGTCTGTAATGCAATAGTCCCGGAGGGGAGAGAGTCTTGAAGAGCTTGCAATGCTAGGAGCACTGCTCTCATCTCCAGGACGTTGATGTGCAAGTGGTACTGATGAGGTTGCCTTGAACTGTCTTCCCTAGATAATGCCCTCCCCACCCTATCAGGGAAGCATCCGTGGTCACTGTGGCAAGCGGATGGGTTTCCATGAAAGGTCTGCCTGAGTCACTAGTGGGGAGACCATCCACCAGGAAATGTGTCTTTTGCAAGATTCCGTAATTAGCATCATGTGAGGCATGGGTAATTCCTGGAAGGACCATTGTGTGAAAAGAAGCCACTGAAGGAGTCTCATGTGAAAGCGTGCTAAGGGAACTAGAAGAATGGCTGCTGCCATGGACCCTAGAGCTTGAAGGACATATTTGACTTGAATTATTTTGCTCCTCAGTAGAAGTGACACCTGTTGTCGAATAATGGAAACTCTTTCCTGAGGTAATTTTACAATCATTTTTCTTGTGTCTAGCTCTGCTCCTATGTATGTAATAGATTGACAGGGCAACAAGGCAGATTTTTCAAAGTTTATTGTGATGCCTAGTTGAGCACAGGATGTGATGGTGTAATCTCGTGCCTCTATAAGTTGTTGCTTGGTGATAGCAGTGAAGAGCCAGTCGTCTAGATAAGGAAACACCTGGAATCCTAGACGACTCAGGTGAGCCGTAACTGCTGCCACGCATTTTGTGAACACCCTGGAGGCTGTGGTGAGACCAAAGAGCAGAGCTCTGAATTGGTAATGACTGGCCCCTAAGCCAGAAGCGTAGAAATCTCCTGGACCATCTGTCCATTTTTATATGATAGTACGTGTCCTGAAAATCTGTGCAGCACATCCAATTGTCCTGACCCAGAAAGGGAAGAATGGAGTGCAGTGTTACCATCCGGAAATTTTCTTTTTGTACAAATTTGTTTAATCTGCTGAGATCCAGAATTTGTCTCCAGTCTCCTGTCTTTTTGGGCACTAAAAAGGACCTTGAGTAAGTTCCGGATCCTACTTGGTCTGCGGAGACTTCCTGGATGGCTCTTTTTTCTAGCAGTCTTGAAACTTCTGTGACTGCCTGATTCCTTAGATTGGGTGGAACATCTGGGATGAATTTTTTTGAAACAAGAGGGGATTGATGGAAGGGAATTTTGTAAACTCTGGATATAATGGATAGCACCCATTTTTCTTTTGTAATATTTTGCCAGACGATTGGGTACAATGAAAGCCTCCCCCGACTGCCTCCAGAGTTGAGCAGTTGGGCATCCCTTCAGGGATGTTGATAGGGTTTGGAAGAGAATGTATCTCTGTCACCCTGATTTTGCAGACCCCCTCTGCCATGAGGGTGGTGTCCGCTATTGTTATTGTTTCCCCCTCTGCCCCTGGGGGAAAAATCAGCACGTGTGTCAGGCAAGGGTCCCTGGGATTTTCAAAACCACATCTTTCCACCCTTCTGACCCTTTGGGTATGGTCTGGTAGGAGTGGAAAAATGGACTCCCACATCAGAGAGTGTCTTGCCTTCCTGCTGGCACCTGGTAAGCGTGTCTTTCACCTGAGGCACAAAGAGAGAGGAGCCATCAAAGGGGATACTGGTGAAGGACGCTCTGAAAGGTTCCACAAACTGACACAGCCAAGAATGTCTCCTAAGAGCCATCCTGTTCCTGCAGCTCTGCTCACTCCATCGGCTGTGTATAAAATAAGCCTCATGGAGGAGTTGACTACTGAATTTAAAGTCGCCAGCTGGGTAGCTACCTTGGCTGAAGCTCCTTCAGCTGTGGGATCTTGTAGGGCATCTCCAAGCTCTTTTAGGAGATCTCTGGAAAGTCTAGTAAAATGGGAAAGATTGTTGAGAGACCTAAGGGAGAAGGTCGCTGATGAAAACATTTGCTTCCCATATCTGTCCATCATACGAGAGTATTTATTCGGTGGATGGACAGATGAGGAGGTTTCAGCTAACTCTCTTTTTGTGGCTTCTGCTACCACCATGGCATCAACTGGGACACCTTTAGTCAGGAATTGTTTATCTTGGGGAGCTATGATAAATTTATTAGGTCTCTTCGGGACAGGTTCCATGGAATCTGACCAAGCCTTTCGAGACCCTACAGACATGAGTGGATCAAGAGGCGGAGACACCCAGGAGGTGTAAGGTCAGGAACCAAATGTGCCAGGTATACAGACTCATTCTTGGAGGGGGCTAGGGAAGCCCAGCTACACCTCTGCCTAAGAATCTCGAGGATGTCGGAAAAGAAACATCTTCAAAGGGGGACCTTGGGGACCCCTCCGATTCATCCAGGTCTGTATCTGAGGTGACAGACTCAGGGGAGTCTTGGTGCTTCCTCTTGCACTTTTTCTTCCGGGAAGCCTGCTCAGAATGCTCTGGGGAGGTTTCTGAAGAAGAGGGTTCACACAAGGGGTTGTCTTGGGGCATAGGTTCCCTACGCTTTGAGGCTGGAGGAGGAGCAGAGATTGGCTCAAACACCGAAGAGGACGGAGCCAATGGGATCGATAGTGCGGCCGTCTGTGGAGACAGCAATCTCCGCATGATTTCGAAAGCGTCACGGTCTCGACACAAAGAGGGTTCTGGCTCTGAAGAGAGAGGAATCCCACTCTGCGCTGAGGGCGACGGCTCCAAGGCTAATGTGGGAGCAGAGTTCAACTGAGCCGACTCTCTGAGAGGGAGAGGGGGTCAGACAAGAGTCTGATGCCACTTCACCCTTCGGAGCCAACGAGAGAGCTTCAGCGCCCAGAACCGAGGTAATCGCAGCCAACACAGGAGCTAAAGAGATTGGTGCTGAAGGACCCACTATCGGAATGTCCATGGACTCTGGCTCCGAACTAAGCATAGTCGGAGGAGGAATCGAAGCGGATGGAGCCGAGGCCTGTTGAGACAGGCTCAAAAGCAATTTTGCAAGGGCCTGTGACTTCAGCAACCTACTGACCACTCTCTCCACGTCCTGATCCGATAACTTCGAGGATAAAGAGGAGTGGGAAGATGAGCGATGACTGGCTTTGCTCTGAAGTAAGGGTGATTGTGGCACTGAGGGAATCGGCTCCAATAAAGGAGACATAGCTCATTTGTGGCACCGAGACGGCTCTGAGGTAACAGTTGGAGCCGAAGAAGGAGTAGTCTTGTCTGTGCTAGAGGGCACCAACACACTTGGTCTGTCAAGTTCACAGGTCGGTTCCGAACACAGAGCCGACAGCTTGACTGACTTCAAAGATTTCACTGGCTGAAATGCTTTAGCCAGAGAATCCTGTTTCAACAATCCACGGAAAAGGATTAGCTTGTTTTTCCGCTCCTGCAGGACCCTTGGACTAAAGGCATGACAAACAGAGCAAGAGTCCTGCAGCTGCAGAGCCCCCAAGCAATACACACAACTAGTGTGCCCATCTGCCAGAGACATCTTCTGACAGCATGAGCCGCACTTTTTAAACCCTGAGGTTTTAACTTCCTTGGACATTCAAAGAAAAAAAGAAGGAAGTACCACACAAAAAGACACACTACAATAATAAAAATTATATTGATAAAAAACCTTAAAGGAGAGCCTCTAACTTAAAAAGCTGTCCTTAAGGGGAGGGGGGGACTATCCACTTAAACGAGTTCAGGGAAAAACAGAAGGCCTAGTGACTACGGGGCGATGGCCAATACAGCACAAAAAACACAGCAAAGGACAAGATAAGGGATTTACAACTAAATAAACTTACAAACTACGATAAACAGTGAAAAACATACTAACTTCTCAAGAAATTATTTAACTTTAAACAGAGAAAAAAGTTATACTAAGCCTGAGCCAGTATTGATGCAACCTCGCAGCTGAAGTGGCAAACGAGATCTGGGTAGCTGACGCTGGGCATTCTGGGATAAGGGGTAGCCTCGAGCCAGTGAAGAACTCTCGAGATACAGAAAGTGGACGAGTCGGAGCCAAGGATCAGCTCCGGACCCATCCAGCAAGAATGAAGGTGATATTGGACAACTTAACATCAAGAGTTTGCAAGGCTATAATAAATGGGACAAAATATAAACTATTTGAAGAAGCTAAATCCCAAAAGATCAAATGTGACTCAAGTCTGAACCCATAACCCTGACTCTGACAGGGCTGCAGAATGAGTAAAGACTTAGTTGGTGAAGCCTTCCAGATTCAAGAAGTCTGCATACTTATGATGCCTGGGCTGAAGGAAAAAAGGACAGTCTAGAATCTTGCAGATATTGGAAAATTTTCAACTCCCATGACCAAGGACTGGAGATAGTCAACATCTTTATGACAGTGCTACTGATCTGGAATTCCCTGTCTAAAAATCCAAAGACTTATTTTGTCAACACCCTTAACTCCTTCACACTAGCAGCATTTTGGCCAATCTTGTGTGAAAAAAATCACTGCTGGCTGTAAACTCAGAAGCATCAAGAATTGTTTCTGAAAAGCAGCTTACCCGTGTATGTGTATGCATACATATGTACGTATACTCTTACATGTATATTTGCTTGAATGTATATATGTAAAACTTAAACATTTATATACTCTTATTCAACTGTGAAATATCTTGCAATGCTCTACCAGGTTCTTATCTACTCTCATTGTATATTCTGTACACTTGTATTTTCAACCAAAACAGGGAGTATCCTTTTATTGTATACTAAAAGATGCAAAGTCTACAATTTGTATGCTACTACTCTGCAATGTCTCTTTTGTAAATTTTTCTTCTCTCTGTAAACTTATGGAGTTTTTCTCCCCAGGACTCCGCTGAAAATGGACACTTGTTGTCCAGTCGGACTATCCCTGGCAAACAAATGCTAAATAAAATAATTTAACTGCAAGGCAGAGAATCTCTTCAGTTCTGCATATAAATGCATTCTAATACATCAAAACTGTCTAACAGCACTACTGAATGATACCCATTCTGTAGATATCAACTAACAATGTTGACAGTAGTATGTCACTCAGCACAACTCAGTGACAGAGGTGCACTGCACTCAGAATTCCTTCAGAACAAACTCTTCCACTGGGTGGTTGGAGTCTAAATTACTGCCATGACATATGTACATACACACATACATATATCATTTATTTTACTGTTTATATCTCTGCATTACAATAACTTTCACCTATCTAGCTGCAGGCTACTCTGTACCACCTATCATCTGTATGCTCCTAATTTTTTCATAAAAGGCAAATAAGACAGAGAGACAAACTGCCAAACAAAAATGACAACATAATTTGTTTTCTTTAAAACTACCCCTAGAAACTGGGCAATGTGGTTGGAAAGGGGGCACAATTCCACCAATCAGCAAAAGACCCTTTCATTGGAGGAAGTCTTCAACCTGATCATCTCATAAAATATGTTAAAAAAGCCAAGTATGATGAAACTCCATGCACTATAATCTGTCTGATCACAACCCTTATTATGGGTTCTTAACATGGATGCCAAGACTCACTTCTCAAGCTTTGTTCTGTAGGTGAATTTGTTGACAACCTTGCTTTAAACACATAACGAGCTAGTTATGATCACGGATCCAATCATAACCTTCTAGTTTTCTAAACACAGTTAGAAGAAGGGAAAACTATTTTTTAAATGGATGTCATCACCATTTTCTTGCATCCTGGAAAAAAGGGATACTGTTTACCTTTCCTACTCTTGAATTTATTTTATCTGTATTTGCAAACCAGGGTAGTACTCTGACCCACAGGAACCTTTTTAACACAAACACAAACATCCCAGGAGTACTATCTGGTTAAGGGAATGACATATAATCAAGCATTTTCAACAAAGTCAGCTTTTGACAATCCTCCCAAACATCTACTTTAAATAACTTTCAATAACCACTTTGGAATACAGAGAGGTGTCAGACAGCCATAAGCCTGCACCCAAGAGCCAGTGAAACACACTAGCCTCCTGCAAGAAATGCCAAGCAACCCTGACTGTGAGACAGATCTAAGTACAGTTGCCAACTTAATATGCATGTAACAACACGAAAAAAAGAGTCATGGACATACGTGCGACATGCCAGGGAACATAACTGCAAGTCTTTTAAACCAAGGGGGCCATAGAAGCAAAACTGCAAACGTGAGCAGGGAATGTGCAACACAACTTGGTCCTTCTTATTTTCTACATAATACAGGATATGACCTAACTGGGCTACTGCCTGGAGGAGGTCCTTTATTTCAGCTCCTCTCCTGACACCATGACTGCAAACAAGTAATGCTACATAAGGAGTGCTCATCTACTGCACCGTATTAGCAACTGCCCTCTGAGGATGGCTTCCCTATGTCCAGGGAAGCTACAGTTTTTGTGTTCTTCTCAGCTACCTTCACTTTCCCAACAGCAGTGCTGCTTACAGTCACAGGTGTTGGGGAACAGCATGCACAAAGTGACCTAGCTTTTGTCAGCCATTTGGTACAAGATATCCTATAAGGGCTCAACCACTTTATCTAATTCAGGTTGTAGGACGTTGAAGCATATCCCTACAAGGTAATGGGTGTAAAGAAAGAAACAGTCTTGGATGGGATGCCAATCAATCCCAGGGAATGGCCACACACGCGCACACACACACACACACACACACACACACACACACACACACACACACATATATATATATATATATATATATATATATACACATTTATAGATACCTGTATTTAAAGTAAGCACTGCAAAACAGCAATAATAACCATAGTGCCATCTACCTTTGAATATGCAGTGTTCAAAAATTAAAAAAATATTATGGGCTTCACCTAATTTAGGAACAATGTTTTTAACCATGAAAGCCTCCCATGACCCTGGGGTAAATACTGCTTTCCACGGTTGAAGAATTAGCTTTGCCGATGAATCACTGGGATGCCACTTCTGCAGTGCATTGGACAACTTATTTCGTATGGGAGAGTACAACGGCTCCAGTCGTGACTGCATCAAAGGAAGCCATGGATGGATCCAAGAGTGAATTGGGACTGTGTCAGTCAGTGGATTCCAGCTTTCCACCTAAAAAATACAATAAAGAAACAAAGAAGTTAAAACTTTATATTTATCTGAAGATCATGCTTAATTTTTTAAGCACAGGAACTTGGATCATGTCAGTTATACCCATTGTCAAGACAGATGCATTTCTTTAGTATATAAAAAGAAACATCACAGTGTATAAAAATTCTCCAAGACAACATTTTGAGCAGATCTCAGCTAAAACATTAGAAGCAGAGTACTAAGAAGTAAAATTGTCATGTATCAATATTTCTGATGAAATTATTATTATAAAACCAAGGTGGTTAAATCCTTTCTCGCTACACGTACTGCACAAAATACAACAGAGGAAATGTTCAGCAAAGGGTAACGGTTCCTCTAATTAAAAAATAAATAAATAAAAACAATAAAGAAAAAGACCTACGCTTAAATTTGCAAGACAGCTCCTGTGGCAAATGCCTCATTGTTAACTAGGGAGATGGTAGCAGTAAATGTATTTGCAACCAGGATAGACTCAGAGAGTTTAATATAATACAAAGTATTCACTAAGTCATCAGGTCTTACAGGAGCTTTCAACAACAGATAGCACAAATAGTGGACTTTTTAGCTGCTGTTAGCTGAAGCCATCCAGGATACTTATCACCTATAACACTGAGGTGATGGAGACCTCATCATACGTGACAGCAACTGTATCAAATGTCCCAGAACGAAGTTTCTAGCTGAAAACAGCAACTAATAAATGAAACCCTCAGCAAGGAAGCACTGTTGTAAAATGGTCAGTGTTGCTGTGACATAGCACCTGGACCCCTTAGTTCAATTCTTGATTAATGTGTCTTCTTTGTGGAATTTCTATGTTAAACCAATCTTCTTGATGGCCTCAAGTGGTCTCTTGTTTCTTCCTACAATCCAAATAAATCTATACATAGTCACTGAAGACATTACACTGTAACTAGCTAGGGTCTACAAATGTGTGTGTGTGTGTGTGTGTGTGTGTGTGCGTGTGCGTGCACATGTGTACCCTATAATGGAACAGAACCACCATCCGAGGCACGTTATCACCTTGAACCCACAGACTGCCAGAATAAGCTCCTGCTCTTCTGACCCTAAAAAGTATGGGAAATGGATGGTGGGATGGAACCCTCAGGCAGACGGTGCTTCTTTAGTCTGACAGTCATCTTTCCTGAGCATACAAGAAAACAACTGAAATATTTCAGAGAACGAAGCTCTAATGTTAAAAAAGTTAAAAAAAAACAAAACAAACAGCTTAGGATTAGCAGGGATTTAAATTATGTCAAAGAACTGCATTATAAATTATTATTATAAATGATTCACTCACGTAACACTGAGAGCACTGCTCAGCTTAGTTCTATGTTTTTACACTCACACACAGATATATATATATATATATATATATATATGGTTCCCCTTCAAAACATCTAAAACCCATAACATCTAAAATCATAACATCGAAATAATAACATCTAAAACCAGTAACATTGAATTTCTTAACATCTAAAATGTGCATCACAACATCGAAAACTACAAATCACATGAAAATAACTTCCCCTCCACATACGACGACATCAAACTAACACTCACTTTTTCCTACGTTTCTGCAGGGGGGCAAGCCACCCTGCACCCCCCTCACCCTCCGTAAATTAAATATATCAACTTCAAGATCGCACTACAGTGGGAAAAAGTTAATTTCCTAACCCCACTGTATCACAATCACCAAAAAGAATGTACACAATGTCTATATCACGTACCTGTATGGCCTAAAAAATACATACAGAGTGGCAAAATAAACATTACAAAAATAGTATATTCCTACACTATATAAATAATAACTACAGAAATAAAAAAGTACAGTTTTGTACCTACCATAAATGTAGATGTTCGAGTGCTAATACAGCTGCAGTCATAACAGATGGGTTCTCCTGCCGTCAGGCAGGTCCTCGGTCGACCGAATTCCAAAGTCTAGGTCCGGCGTCGGTTGTCGTCGCTTTCTTTCCTGACGTCAGTGCGACAGGGATATATAAGACACAGCCAACGCCATTTTCTTCAGTCTTTCTTGCCCCAGATGTCAGGTGCCCCCAGAAGGAAGGCAAAATATATAAAAGTATATATATATATATATATATATATATATATATATATATATATATAATATATAATCATGCATTGCAATATAATCAAAAACCAGTAGTTGCAAGCAAATACACCATAGAAGGATAACCCAATCAAGTTGTGAGATGAGGAGTTAGCCACTAGGTCTGTACCCAGAGGGGAAGGAGGGAGGGAAACCTGGACTGCAGCTGTATTAGCACTCGAACATCTGCATTTATGGTAGGTACAAAACTGTACTATGTTCATCGTGCATACAGCTGCAGTCATAACAGATGGGTAGAATCCCAAAGCTACGCACAGGGTGGTAGGCACTAGGTGGAACTGGGAGGAGCCAGAATGCCCTGCAACACAGCAGTGGCAAAGCCTGCTCTAGTTTTGGAGTATAAAGGAAGGTGGTAGTGTTTAGTGAAGGTATGCACAGAACTCCAAGTGGCTGCCTCCAAAATATCTTTGGTAGGGACTCCTCTGAGGAAGGCTGCAGAGGTAGCTGTGGCCCTTGTGGAGTGGGGTCTGATGCCTGCAGATACAGATTTACCATGAAAGGAGTAACAAAACCATATGCAGTGGCCTATCCATTTTGAAATAGTCTGTTTGGAAATTGGCTTCCCTTGAGCTCCTACAGCATAGGACACAAAGAGTTCCTGAAAGGCTTTGTTCTGTCCAAATAGTAACGTAGCTGTCTATGGATGTCTAAGGAATGTAGCAGCCTTTCCCCTTTGTTTTGAGGATTGGGGTAAAAGGTAGGTAAGTGTATGGCCTGATTTAAAGCTACCCTGGATACTACCTTAGGCATAAATGACGGGTTGGTTCGTAGGGAAACCCTGTGCTGATGGAAGATGAGAAAGGGCTGCACAGCCATGAGGGTTTGTAGTTCCGAAACCTTACGAGCTGAGGAAATGGCCAGAAGGAAAGCTGTTTTCCAGGACAAACATTGCAAATCTGTTGAGGCAGCTGGTTCAAAGGGAGGCAATGTTAATTTTTCTAGAATGTAATTAATATCCCAGGCTGGTATTGGTTGTTTCCTTGGAGGTCTTATATTGTTAGCCCCTCTGAGGAACTGTCTTAAGAGTGGGTGGGAGAATAATGGTGGATCAGTGTTGTATTCAGCAGAAATGGCTGAGGCATGGATTTTGATGGAGGAAAATGAAAGTCCACTGTTCAACAGCTCAGCTAGATACTGTAATATCTGAGGTAAATTCAGTTTTCTAGGATCCTGGCCTTTTTTCTCATTCCATGTGCAAAACCGTTTCCATTTTGCGGAGTAAGCCTTTCTAGTATATGGCCTTCTGGCCTCCAAAATGACATCATGCACCTCTTGGAGAGTAGGGTCTGTTGTGGTGTTAAGGAATTTTCCATGCAGCCAGATTGAGTGTTTTCAACTGACTGTGAAGAGTTTTGTAGCTGTGCTAAGTCAGTAGAAGAGGCATTAGAGTTAGAGTCCTCAGGAGTGGGTACCAGTGTTGTCTTGGCCAGTCTGGAGCGATCAGTATCATCTTCGGTCTGTCTGCTCTTGCTTTCAAGAGCACCTTGGGCAGAAGAGGCAAAGGTGGGAAGGCGTAAACTGTCCGTGCTGCCCAACTGAAAGAAAGGCCCACTCGCCAGGCCTTTGAATGGAATGTCCTTGAGCAGAATTTTGTCAATTGATGATTCCTGTGGGAGGCAAAGAGATCTATGTCTGGCCTTCCCCACGCTTGGATTATCTTTGTAAACACTTGAGGATGCAACTTCCATTCGTGCGGGTCTGTCATATTTCTGCTTAGATTGTCTGCCAGTGTGTTTTCCAAACCTGGCAGGTACTGTGCTTGAAGTTCGATTTGCCATTCCAGAGCCAAGTTCCAAAGTGACATGGCCAGCCTGCACAGGGGGTATGAATGTGTTCCTCCTTGTTTGTTTATGTGCCACATTACTGTGGTGTTGTCTGTTCTTATCAATAATTGCCCTGGATGCAGGAGGTCCTTGAAAGCTGTAATTGCATTTATCACTGCTAGCATTTCCTTTTGATTGATGTGAAGGTGCTTTTCCTTTTGGGACCATTTGCCCTGAATGCACCTGTCTGTCATGTGTGCCCCCCAGGCGTAGTCTGAAGCGTCTGTTGTGATGACTTGATTTGCTTGAGGCTTGCAGAATGGTAGACCTGTGCTTGTTTGGCATGCTTGGGCCCACCATAGAAATTCCTTTTGCAAACATGGGATTAGTGATATTATTGTTTCCAAACTGTGGCTGTGTTGAGACCATAGGTTTTTTAGGTACCATTGAAGTTTCCTCATATGCAATTTTGCACATGGGATTAGAAGAATGCAAGATGCCATGAAGCCCAGAGCCTGCAGGATTTTCCTTGCAGTTAGCCTGGTACAATTTGCTAGTATTTTGAAGTACTGAGTTAGTTGCCCCTGTTTTTCTGGCGTAAGATAGGCCATCTGGGTGTTCGTGTCCAAGTTGGCACCCAGGAAAATTATTTTCTGAGATGGTGTTAACCTGGATTTCTCTTTGTTGACTGTGTATCCCAGAGAATTCAATAACCGTGTTACATAAGCCAGATGTTCCAGAAGTATGTGTTTGCTGTTCGCTTGGATCAGGCAATCGTCCAAATAAGGGTAAATTTGTATCCCTTGAAGTCTGCAGTAGGCAATTACTGATGCCAGGCATTTCGTGAATACGCTGGGTGCAGTAGATAAGCCAAAGGGCAATGCAGAGAATTGATAGTGGATTGAACCTGCAAGAAATCTGAGGTATCTTCTGCAGTTTTGTCTGATTGGGACATGCAGGTATGCCTCCTTGAGGTCCAATGTTACCAGCCAAGACTCCTTGCCCAGCATGGGAAGAAGCTGCTGTAAGGTGAGCATCTTGAATTTTGGTACGAGTAGAAATGTGTTTAGGATGGATAAGTCCAAAATGGGTCTCCAATCAGTTCCCTTCCTTGGTACCAGGAATAGTCTGGAATAAAAACCTTGACCTTGTTCGTAAGTAGGTACCTCTTAAATAGCTTTCATGTCCATGAGCTTTGAAATTTGTATTTGAGCCTCTGCCCTTTGATTGTGTGGCAGGTTCGGCATGCCTCTCATTTTTGGAAGTGTGTGAAAATGAAATCTGTAGCCTCAGTTTATAATGTCCAGGATCCATTTGTCTGTTGTGATAATATGCCAATTTTTTTGAAAATAATGTCAGTTTTCCTCCCAAGGGTGCTGCCAGCTGAGACTTGCTTGGCATGCAAAGGGGAAAGTCATTGGGTTTGTTTCCTGTATTGTTGTGCACCGTCTTCGCCACCTCTTGGTGCTGGAGTTTGCCACGGTCTGCCTCTATATGATCCTTGAGATTTGTCCTCTGCTCCCTGTGCGCCTGTATCTACCTCTTTGGGGCTTGTCCGTAGCTGGAAAGGACCAGTTTTTTTGATGGCCAATTTCTGCTAAAACGTGGTGGCTGTACCTGTAGAAAGGCTTTGACAGTTTGCATAGATTTAGCTTTTTCTTCCATTTTCCGTAGTATCTCCTCAGCATTAGTACCAAATAATACATCCTTTTGTAAAGGAGCATCTAGAAGTTTAGCTTTAACATGATCAGGCAAGGTTTGTTCCCTAAGCCAGGCATGTCTACGAATGACTGATCCTGTAACAGCAGCTCTACTTGAGGCCTCTAGAGCATCATAGCCACATTGCAATGTGTGTTTACCCACTTGTTCTGCACTATGCATCATATCCTGTAACTCCTTCAAATCTGGTTGTTCAGATTGTGACACTTTATTCCTTAATTGTGATAACAGAAACTGCTGATATTTAAGCATATGGAACTGACAATTTAAGGCCCTCATGGCTAGGGTGGCCGAGGTATATACCTTTTTCCCCACCTTTCTAAGGATCTAGACTCTCTTTCGGAAGGTAATGGGTTCTTAGCAGTAGAGGCCTTCATTCCCTTGGGGTCTTGAGAAATGGTTTCAGGGTCAGCATTATGGCTTTTGTAAAGAAATTGGTGTGAGTTAGGAACTCTGTAGTACCTATCAGGCTTGACTGGGGCAGGAGGCAGGGAATCCGGATTAAGGCAAGCCTCCGAGTAAACATCATCAAGTATGTCCAGGACAGGAGGGATCGCCAGAGGTCTGTGCTGAGGTAGCAAAAGAAATTCCCTAAGTCTTTTCTTGGAATCTGAAAAATCTTGGCCTTCCCAATGGAAGTGTTCCCTCAAGGTATGCAAGGTTTCCCGAAAGAAAATCCTCTGGGGAGATACAGAAGGAATGGACTGCTCTGCATCAGAATCTTCAAAGGGAGATTACGAGTGCTCCTCTTCATCAGAATGTTCTGAAATAATGGAGCCCTGGTCAGAAGAGGGAGAATCTTCCTCCACTCTGGGTCTCTTGTCCGGGGGGGGGGGGGGTTGGGAACCCCTGATAAGAGTAATTAAATCCTCAGCCATTTTGAGCATCTGCTTTTTAGGCATGGGGCCTGGAGATGGGCCCTATGCAACAGGCCTCTTGGGATGCATGGCTGATTTGGATTTAGTAAAGGCCTTAATGAAAAAGGAAGATGAGGGTCTGAAGACACCATGGGTGGAAGTGGACCTGTCCACATTAAGAGGCTCAACACTCACAGTGGCTTCGGTAGCTGTAGTCAGGGTATGGGCCGAGGTACCTGCGGTCTCGGTTACAGAAGACACCGCCAGAGAAGTGTCGTCGGTAGTCAGGGGCTGCGTAGGCGCCTTGCTGAGAACCGGACCACGTGTAGCCGGTTTTGGCATGGTGTCGGTGGAGGCCGCGGACCTCGCGTGTCGGTCTTTGTCCTTGCGTTTTTTGGACAAAACGGTAGTCGGAGTCTTCGACGACATTTTATAATCAAAAGCTTTACCAAAAAGTGCTGGGCAAACTCCGTAGCAGCTTAATAGTGCGTTTATTGAAAGTAGCACAAAGCGACAGCCGAGACGTCGTGGTCTGGGCCTAAACAAGGTATACAGAGGGAATGGAAATCCTTATGCGGTATTTGCTTCCCACAAGAAATACAATTGTTAACTTTGTCTGACATCGGTCTGAGGCAAGAAAAGTTTCAACGGGTACTTAGCTTTAAAGAAGACTTCAGTTTCCAAATTTTCGTAATTTCAGGAGCTGGCCGACCGGCACTTGCGAACTGCTTCTGCTTCGGGCACCGCGCAGCAAAAAAGACTAAAGAAAATGGCGTCGGCTGTGTCTTATATACCCCTGTCGCACTGACGTCAAGAAAGAAAGCGACGACAACCGACGCCGGACCTAGACTTTGGAATTCGGCCGACCGAGGACCCGCCTGACGGCAGGAGAACTCATCTGTTATGACTGCAGCTGTATGCACGATGAACATCTGCAACATCTCATAGTGATACCACAAGATTAACAGATTAAACTATAACATTTACACATTTGATGATACACTATTACATATTATACATTTTAGATGTTATGAAATTCAATGTTATGGATTTTAGATGTTATGGCCTCAATGTTTTGATTTTACATGTTATTTATATTTATATATATATATATATATATATATATATATATATATATATATATATATATATATATATATATATATATACATATACATACATACATACACACACACACACACACACACAACCTTCAAAATGTTGAGTGACACATCGTCAAATCCACATACGTGAAGACCGACCTTTCAAATGCTGAAAAAGTATAACACCGATATTCCGAACCATGCAATCTCACCCCCTTCTTGACCCATGCTAGCAATTGTTTTTAGGTGTGGCGCTGTCGAAAATGTTGAAGTTCGAATTTATTTCTGCATTCGGACCATTCTATATGACGGATTTCACGTGACAGCTTTGATGATGTGAAGAAATGGTGAAGCGGAATAGACATTATGAAGGTAAACCATATACACAACACATACATGTACATTTTATTTATATATATATATTTATGTAAAATGTTGCTAGATTGAAATTACACTCTCTCGAACTAGCAACATCGAGACCCATTAAAGCGAAAGTGCACTAGATCGAAAGTGCACTTTCGCAAAACCAGTTCTCCTAACCTGCAAAAAACAAAAAAAAAACTGCTCTAAACAGTATTTTGCAACGGGGCAAGCCCCCCCCCCACAACCCCCAACTTAAATATACTAACTCAGAGATCACACTAGAGTGGGGAAAAGGATACATTTCCTTATCCTCACTGTAACTGCGCTTCGGAGAAAGTACAGTTTTGTACCTAGTATAAATGTAGATGTTCGAGTGTACACCCTGCTGCAGTCATCACACTTGGGATTATCTTGTCGTCAGGCGGTCCCGCAGTCAGCCTGAATTCCAAAGTCTTGGTGCGGCATCGGTTGCGATCGCTTCTTCCCTGACGTCAGTGCGCCAGGGGTATATATAATGCATCCAACGCCATTTTCTTCAGTTTTTCTTGCCCCAGATGTCAGGTGCCCCCAAAAAGGTGGTCAGTAATTAGTACCAATTTAATAAATTTAGCACAAACACAACATCTCTCCAGCTATAAGCAAATACATCAGGAAGGTATTGTAAAAATTTAGCCAGTTAGAGGGAGGGAGGGTATCCTGGACTGCAGCAGGGTGTACACTCAAACATCTACATTTTTGGTAGGTACAAAACTGTACTATGTTCATCGTGTTACCCTGCTGCAGTTATCACACTTGGGTAGAATCCCAAAGCTAAGGATGGGAGGAGGAGTCAAAGAGGGTTAGAGGAGGCTAGAAGGCCCTGCAGAACTGCAGTGGCAAAGGCAGCTCTAGTCTTACAGTAAAGTGGTAAGTGGTAGTGTTTGGTGAAGTTGTGTACTGAACTCCAAGTTGCAGCTTCCAAAATCTCCTTGGTTGGGACCCCCCTGAGGAAGGCTGTAGATGTAGCTGTTGCCCTGGTAGAGTGGGGCCTTATGGTAGCAGGAACTGGTTTTCCATGATGGGTATAGCAAAAACGAATGCAATGTCCTATCCATTTGGAAATGGTTTGTTTTGATATAGCCTTCCCGTGCGAAGCTGTAGCATAGGATACAAAGAGCTGGTCAGATTTTCTGAAAACGTTAGTTTTATCCAAGTAGTAACGAAGTTGCCTGTGAATGTCCAAGGAATGCAGGAGTCTTTCTCCTTTGTTCTGTGGATTTGGAAAGAAGGTAGGTAAGTGGATGGTTTGATTTAAAGCCACACTAGATACCACCTTAGGCATGAAGGAAGGATTAGTTCATAGAGAAACTCTGTCTTGATGGAAAATGAGGAAAGGTCCACTAACATTAGTGCCTGCAGCTCTGAGACTCTTCTGGCTGAAGTTATTGCTAGCAGCAGGGCAGTCTTCCATGATATAAACTTTAGATCAGCAGAGAAAGCTGGTTCAAAGGGAGGTAGCGTAAGTTTTTCCAGAACAAAATTGAGGTCCCATGTTGGTGTAGGTGCTCTCCGGGGGGGCCTAATGTTTTTTGCCCCTCTGAGGAACTGCCTTAGAAGTTGATGTGAAAATAAGGGTGGATCCGTGTTGTAGTGGGCTGAAATAGCTGATGCGTGGATTTTAATGGAAGAAAAAGAAAGTCCTTTCTGCAACATCTCAGTTAAATACTGTAGAATCTGAGACATGTGAGGCTGAAGGGTATTTTGGCCTTTAGCTTGGTTCCAGGCGCAAAACCTTTTCCATTTGTCCGAGTAGGCCTTCCTGGTGCTGGGCCTCCTAGCTTCCAGAATAACATCCATAACTGCTTGAGGAAGGGGAGCTGGCTGGATGCTTAGGTGATTTGCCATGCAGCCAAATTTAAGGTTTTGAGCTGGCTGTGTAGAATCTGATTGTTTTGTTGTGTGAGCAAATGGGCAATTTGTGGTAAAATCCAAGGTGGGCCCTGGGCCATATTCCTTAATAGTGGGTACCAGTGCTAGCATGGCCAGTCTGGGGCTATGAGTATCAGTCATGATCTCTCCTTCCTGACTTTCAGAAGCACCTTTGTGAGAAGAGGCAATGGAGGGAAGGCATATACTGTCAGGTTTTCCAACTGAATGAGAGTGCGTCCACTTTCCAAGCTTGTTGGTGAAGTGTCCTTGTACAAAATTTTGTTAGCGGATAGTTTTGGGGGCTGGCAAACAGGTCTAAGTCTGGGAGGCCCCATTTTTGAGTTATCATTGCAAATACTTGTGGATCCAGTTTCCACTCGTGGGGATCCATGATGTTTCTGCTGAGGTCGTCTGCCAATGTGTTCTTTTTTCCTGGCAGGAATTGAGCTTGTAACTGAACTTGGTAAGCCAGTGCTGTGTTCCACAAGGTCACTGCTTGCCTACATAGAGGGTAGGAGTGTGTACCCCTTTGTTTATGTACCACATTACTATGGTGTTGTCCCGTCCTTATTGTAAGTTGTCCTGGATGTAATAGGTTCTTGAAGGCTGTCAGAGCATTCTGTACAGCTAGCATCTCTTTTGATTGATGTGCAGATTCCTTTGATCTGCAGTTCATATGCCTTGAACGCACTGTCCTGCCATGTGTGCCGCCCAGGCGTAGTGCGATGCATCTGTTGTCATAGTTTGCCTGGCTGGGGGCAAGGTGAAAGGCTGACCCTTGTTGAGGTGACATGCCTGTGACCACCACAGAAACTCTTGTTGAAGGCAGGGAATGAGAGATACATTGTGTCCAAGCTGTGGCTGTGTTGAGACCATATGCTTTTTAGGTACCACTGTAATTTCCTCATATGCAGCTTTGCAAATGGTATAAAGCCCAAGGCCTGCAGAATTTTTCTTGCAGGGAGTTGGGTCTTTGTTGCCATTGTTTTGAAATATTGAGTCAGTTGTAGTTGTTTGTCTGGCATCAGATAAGCCTTCTGGGCCGTTGTATTCAAGCTGGCACCCAGGAATGTCATATTTTGTGAGGGTACTAGTTTTGATTTCTTTTCGTTTACTGTGTACCCCAGGCAACTTAGAAGATGTTTTACAAAAGCCAGATGTTGTAAGAGGATGTCCTTGCTTTCTGCTTGGATGAGGCAGTCGTCCAAGTATGGGTATATTTGAATTCCTCTTTGTCTGCAGTATGCAATTACTGGTGCCAGGGATTTTGTGAAGACCCTGGGCGCAGTGGATAAGCCAAAGGGCTGTGCAGAGAATTGGTAATGGGTTGAACCTGCAATGAAACGGAGGTATCTTCTGCAACTTTGTCTGATAGGGACATGCAGGTATGCCTCCTTGAGGTCCAACGTTACTAGCCATGCTTTCTTGCCCAACATGGGAAGAAGCTGCTGTAGTGTTAGCATCTTGAATTTGGGTATTTGTAAGAAGGTGTTTAGAATTGAAAGGTCCAGAATTGGTTTCCAGGCATTGTCCTTTCTGGGGACTAGAAAGAGTCTTGAGTAAAATCCTTGGCCTTGCTCCCATGTAGATACCAGCTGAATGGCTCTCATGTCCATGAGAGCTGTAATTTGTTTTTGTGCCTCTGCCCACTGATTTTGTGGCAGGTTTGGCATTCCTCTTTTCGTTGGCAAGGTGTGGAAATGGAATCTGTATCCTCGTGAAATTATGTCTAGGACCCATTTGTCCTTTGTGACGATGTGCCAGTTGTCTGAAAAAAAAATGCTAGTTTTCCTCCCAAGGGAGCTGCCAAGAGAGTGTCGCTTGGCCATATGAGGTGCAAGTCATTGAGTTTGCCTTCTAGTAGTTTGGGGCCTGTCTTCTCCTCCCTTCTGTGTTGCAGTGCCCCATTGTCGAGGTTTGTATTGGGCTTGTGGTTGCCCTCTGCCTCTTGGGCGTCTGTATTTACCCCTCTGTGGTCTGTCAGTAGCTGGTAAGGACCAATTTTTTGTTGGCCAACTTCTGCTGAAGCGAGGGGGCTGTACCTGTAGAACATATTTGACTGTCTGCACAGATTTTGCCTTATCCTCCATTTTCGTTAAGACTTCTTCTGCTTTAACTCCAAATAGGACACCCTGTTGTAAGGGAGCATCTAGAAGCTTTGCTTTAACATGATCAGGCAGAGTTTGTTCCTTTAACCAAGCATGCCTACGTATAACAGACCCAGTGACAGCTGCTCTGCAGGAAGCCTCTAAAGAATCAAACCCACATTGTAAAGTATGTTTGCCCACCTGTTCAGTTGCATATAACAGAGCCTGCATTTCTTTCAATTCAGACTGTTGAGGGAGTGTGCTCATTTTTTGTCTTAACTGAGACATTAAAAACTGCTGATATTTTAGCATGTGAAACTGACAATTTAGTGCTCTCATAGCTAGAGTGGCTGAGGTGTAAACCTTTTTCCCCCACCTGTCTAGTGCTCTGGAGTCCCTTTCAGAGGGTACAGGATTTTTTGCCACAGAAGCCTTAGCCCCTTTGGGACCCTGGGAGATAGTCTCTGGATCAGCAACAGGGCTTTTATAAAGGAATTTGTGGGAGTCAGGCACTCTATAATATCTGTCTGGTTTGGCTGGAGCAGGAGGCAGAGAATCTGGATTCAAACTCGATTCTAAGTAAACATCATCCACAATGTCTAAAACTGGGGGGATGGCAACTCTCTGAGCCTTTTCTTTGAGTCAGAGTAGTCCTGACCTTCCCAGTGAAAATGTTCCCTCATAGTGTGTAAAGTTTCCCCAAAGGAGTAGTCTTCAGGGGGAGAAGCTGAGGGAATGGAATCCTCAGCATCAGAATCTTCATAAGGGGGAAAAGAGTAATCTTGGTCCTTAGAGGAGCCTGAGGAAATAGACACTTGATCAGAGGAGGCATAATCTTCCTCTTGTCTAGGCCTTTTGGCGGGGGGGGGGGGGGGGGGGACGACCCCTGATTAAAGAGATCAAATCTTCCACCATTTTAAGCATCTGTTTCTTAGGCATGGGGCCTTGAACTGGAGACTGAAGAGCAGTCTTTTTTGGTTTAATATGAGTCTTAAGCTTAGGATACGTTTTTATGGTGAGCGTCGTCGGTCTGAAGACGCCTTCAAAAACCGAAGGTGTTTCTGCAGCACCGACATCTCTTTCTGCAGTGTCATCAGTAGGGGCTAAACAAAATGGCTGCGTCTGCCTAGCACTCTCTGCCAAAGGCTCCAAAACGGTCTCGGGTTCCAAATCTGCGGCAGCCAGGGGCTGCGTAGGAGCCCCACAGAAAACCGGTGAACCGGAGACCGGCCCAGCCAAAGCCTCGGAGTCTGGCTTGGGTCTAGGCTGCCTGTCCTTATCCTTGCGTTTTTTGTGCACGCCGGTAGTCGGTTGCTCCGACGGCATTGTGTAGTTAAATTTTCTACCGAAGTAGTGTAGTGCGAAATCAAAGCGTCTTTTTATAGTACGCTTATTGAACCTAGCACAAAAGCGACAACCAGTGACGTTGTGGTCTGGGCCTAGGCAAGGTATACAGTAATAATGAAAATCCTTATGAGGTATTTGCTTCCCACAAGAAATACAATTGTTAACTTTTTCTGACATCGGTCTGAGGCAAGAAAGTTTCCCCAACAGGGTACTTAGCTTTATTGAAGACTTTGGATCTGAAATTCGACTTCGAAAATCTCAGGAGTCGGCCGACCGGCACTTGCGAACTGTTTCTGCTTCGGGCACCACGCGGCAAGAAAGACTAAAGAAAATGGCGTCGGATGCATTATATATACCCCTGGCACACTGACTTCAGGGAAGAAGCAACAGCAACCGACGCCGGACCAAGACTTTGGAATTCAGGCCGACTGCGGGACCGCCTGACAACAAGATAACCCCAAGTGTGATGACTGCAGCAGGGTAACACGATGAACATCAGGCTTTTTTTTGCGAAAGTGCACTTTCGATTTAGTGCACTTTTGCTAAAATGGGTTCGATCTGCTTCTTGAAAAATTGAGTTTTCAACAATCAGAAGTAGACCCGTGTGTGTGTGCGCGCGCACGCGTGTCTCTCTCTCTCTATATATAGATATATATATATATATATATATATATATATATATATATATATATATATATGCATATACACACACACATACATACATGTATACACATATATGTACATATACATCTACATCTCTCTCTCTCTCTATATATATATATATATATATATATATATATATATATATATATATATGTATGTGTGTATGTATACATATATATATATATATATATACATACATATACATATATATATATATATATATATTTATACATATGCGCACACACACACACACACACACACACACACACAAGCAATGGATATAAAAAGCATACTCACTCCTGTTAAAATGTCAGGTTTTTGTGATATAAAAAAATGAGACCACAATAAATAATTTCAAAACTTTTCCCATCTTTAATGTGACCTATAACCTGTACAATTCAATTGAAAAACAAACAAATCTGTTAGGGAAACAAATATAAAAAAATAATACGTACAATAAGCTGGTTGCATAAGTGTGCATACCCTTAAACTAATACTTTGTGGAAGCAACTTTTGATTTAATTACAGCATTTAGTCTTCTTGGGTAAAAGTCTATCAGCATGGCACATCTTCACTTGGCAATATTTGCCCACTCTTGTTTGCAAAAGCACTCCAAATCTGTCCGATTGCGAGGGCATCTCTTGTGCACAGCCCTCTTCAGGTCACTCTACAGATTTCCTACTGGATTTAGGTCTGGGCTCTGACTGGGCCATTCCAAAACTTTAATTTTCTTTTGGTGGAATCATTCTTTTGTTGATTTGGATGTATGCTTGGGGTCATTGTCGTGTTGAAAGGTTAAATTCTTCTTCATCTTCAGCTTTCTAGCAGACACCTGAAGGTTTTGGGCCAAAAGTGACTGTGTTTGAACTGTTCACAATTCCCTCCACCTTGGCTAAAGCCCCAGTTCCAGCTGAAGAAAAGCAACCCCAAAGCATGATACTGTCACCACCATGCTTCACCGTGGGGATGGTGTTCTTTTAGCGATGAGAACACTTAGTTATGTACTCACCATAACGATCGATGTATGTGGTCCATCTCGCCTACATTCATTACTGATGGGTTCGGAGCTGAGAATCGGCTCCAACTCGGCCAACTATTTTCTAGCACAAAGTCTCTAATTGGTTGGGCTAACCGGTATCCCAGGATGCACCTCACCCCAACCCCCAGATCTTGTTTGCATACATCGCAATCACTCCACATACACAAACCTCACTAAGAGGAATATCACCCACCAGGAAAAAGGAATAAAAAACAATTTTGAAGGGTCTCAGGTGGGAGGGTACGTAAGAATGTAGATGAGATGGACCACATACATCGATCGTTATGGTGAGTACATAACTAACTTTTAGTTATGTACTCACCATAACTTCAGATGTTTGGGATCCATCTCGCCTACATTCTGACTGATGGGTTCGGAGCCGATCCCTCGGCTCCGACTCGGCACGCTTATGCCAAAGAGCGAAGTCTCTTATTGGCTGAGCTTACTATATCCCACGATGCACCACTACCAGTCCCCCAGATCTAGTTTGTCCGCATACATGCACACACTGTTTATATAACATTGACAAATGATACAAGATAAAAACAGCAGAACTCAAACCGTTCAATCTCTTCTGATCGCCAAGGCAGGGGGAAGGAGGGTGGGTATTAGGAATGTAGGCGAGATGGATCCCAAACATCTGAAGTTATGGTGAGTACATAACTAAAAGATGTTATGTGATCCTATCTCGCCTACATTCTGACTGATGGGACAGCGTCCCTAGCAACTGAATCCTGGGTGGCTCACTGGAAAACACTCCTGAGTACCGTGGAACCAAATGATGCTCGCCCTTTAGATGCTACATCCAATTTATAGTGGGAAATGAAAGTGTGCGGGTTGGACCAAGTAGCCGCAGCACAAATCTCAGAAATAGCGAGCTTGGAATGGAATGCCACAGAAGTAGCCATAGCTCTAGTAGAGTGAGCTTTGACGGATGTTGTAAGTTGTTTATTTGAGGAGGAATAAGCCTGAGTAATGCAATCTCTAATCCATTTGGCAATAGTAGCTTTAGTGATGGTTTTTCCCATTTTACTATCTGAAAAGGACACAAACAATTGGTCTGTCTTTCGAAATTGTTGAGTCCTGTCTAGATAGAAACGCAATTGCCTGTGAACATCCAATGTATGCAAGGTGTATTCCGCTTTGTTTGAAAATTTTGGAAAGAAAACTGGTAGCTCTAGAGATTGTTGGAGATAGAGATTAGAACAAACTTTGGGAACAAAAGATGGATTAGGCTTAAGTGATACTCTGTCCTTGTGAAAAATCAAATACGGTGGTTTGATAGATGGGGCTTGAAGTTCTGAAACTCTTCTTGCAGAGGTAATAGCAACTAAGAAGGCAGTTTTCCAAGACAGGTATTTCAACTCACATGTAGCAGCCGGTTCAAAAGGGGAAGATGTTAAGGTGCGAAGTACCAAATCAAGATCCCACGGAGGCGCAGGATGAAAAACTGGGGGTCTTAAAAGTACAGCACCTTTCATGAAAGTTTTACATAATCTGCTGCTCATCAACGGAGGGTCTATTGATTCGTGAAATTTGGAGATAGCTGCTAGTTGGACTTTAATAGTAGAGACTGAAGATCCTTGATTAAACAAGGATGTTAAAATTTCAAGACCTCTGGTATCGGGGCAGTAATAGGGTCTAAGCCTCTAAGTTGAGCCCAGATAGCAAACCTTTTCCACTTACTGTGATACAATTTCTTAGTGGAGGGTTTGTGGGCTGAAGATAAAATGTGAATGACTTCCGGGTCCAAGACGTGATTTCTGACTAAAGTCGGAAGTGGAGGAGCCAAGCTGTTAGTTTCAAAGTGTGGAGGGACTGGTGCTGTTGTCCCGACTGATGAATCAGAAGGTCCGGAGTTAGATCCAAAAACCAAGGACCGTCCAGAGCAAATTTCTTCAGGTAGGGGAACCATACCTGACGAGGCCAGTATGGAGCAATTAGAATCATTGTGGACCCCAATTGGGAAGCTTTTTGGATGACTTTGGGGAGGAGCGGAACTGGAGGGAAAGCATAAAGTAGTCCTGCTGGCCAAGGTTGGACTAGAGCATCCGTAACTGCCTCCCCTTGACGCGGGGTCAAGGAAAAGAACCTTCTGCACTTCGTGTTTTGTGGTGTTGCAAATAGGTCGCAGCACGGGGTCCCCCATCTTTTGAAAACCTGAGCTGCTACTGTTTCGTTCAGGGACCACTCGTGAGGAGAGAGAATAGTCCTGCTTAATCTGTCCGTCAATACACTGGATTTTCCTGGAATGTGGGTCGCTACCAGGAAGCGGTTGGTAGCTACCGCCCATTCCCACACCCTCATGGCCTCTCTGCAAAGGGGGTAAGATCTGGTCCCTCCTTGTTTGTTTAGATACCAGACAACCGACATGTTGTCTGTCTGGATAGCGATAATGCCTTGAGGGAGAAACTTGTGGAGGGCCTGTAGGGACAGAAGTACAGCCCTCATTTCCAACACATTGATATGGAGTAATGTCTCGTTCGGAAGCCAAGAACCCTGAACTGACCTGCCCAGACAATGCCCGCCCCACCCCGTCTGGGAGGCATCCGTTGTCAAGGTGGCCACCGGAGGGGGTATAACAAAAGGTCTTCCCTGACTCAGATTGGATGACTGAAGCCACCAGCGGAGGTCCCGTTTGCACGTTTCTGTAATCAGTATGTGATGATTGAGAGGGAGATCCTGAAAAGACCATTGTGTCGATAACAGCCACTGAAGAATTCTCATGTGCAATCTTGCTAGAGGAACTAAAAGAACCGTGGCAGACATTGAACCTAAAAGTTGCAGGACCAACCTGGCTGGGGCTTTGGATTTTGGAAGCAGGGCTCTGACTTGACCTTGTAATGTTTGTATCCTTTCGGTAGGAAGGAAGATTCGCATCAATTTTGTGTCTATCTCTGCTCCTATGAATCTTATGCGCTGAGAGGGCAGCAAGACAGACTTTGACCAGTTGAATGTAATTCCCAGGGAAGCACCCAGGGAGATGGTGGCTTGTAGGTTCTCTAGTAGTAGATGCCTGGTGGTGGCAGTCAGGAGCCAGTCGTCCAGATAGGGAAACACTTGGAATCCGAGACTCCTCAGGTGAGCAGTCACTACTGCCAAACATTTGGTGAACACCCTGGGGGCTGTGGTGAGACCAAAGGGCAGTGCGCAAAATTAGAAATGACTGTCTCCCAGGCTGAAGCGCAGATACCTCCTGGACACCTGATGTATCGGTATGTGATAATAGGCGTCCTTGAGATCTATGGAGCACATCCAAACATCCTTCTCCAACAATGGGAGAATGGATTGTAAAGTGACCATTCGGAATTTTGACTTCATGACGGACTGGTTTAGTTTGCTGAGATCCAAAATGGGTCTCAGGTCCCCTGTCTTTTTTGGCACTAAAAAGAACCTTGAGTAGTTTCCGGATCCGATCTGGTCTGCGGGGACCGGTTGGATGACTCCTTTTTCTAGCAGCTTTGAAGCTTCTGCGGCTGCTATTTCCCTCTGACTGGGTGGTGGGTCCGGGATTTTTTTGGACGGTGGGGGAGAGTGTGTGAAGGGAATGGTGTAACCTCCGGCAATAATCCGAAGCACCCATCTGTCCTGAGTAATAGACTCCCAGGCTTTTAGGTGCTTGGCAAAACGGCACCCGACTGGCTCCGGAGCAGCACAGCCGGGCAATCCCTCATGAAGTGTGGGAGGCTGAAGAGCCACGAAAGGACTCGCGGTCTCCAGTGTTGCGGGGCCCTCTGCCGCCTCTGGGACGGTGTCTCCCAGAAAAATTTCCCCGTCCTCTGCCTCTGGAAGGGGAATCTTCCTGCTGTTGAGGAAAGAACTTGTGATTTGCGGAACCACATCTTCCCTCCTCTTTTAGCCTTGGGATAAGGCAGAAAGGGAGTGGAATAACGATGCCTACGGCAGATAAAGTTTTTCCCTCTTGCTCACAGCGGTAAGAGTGTCTTTACCTTGGGTCCAAACAAAGAGGACCCATCAAAGGGAGCGTCGGCGAAGGAAGACTTGAAGGCCTCCAGAAATGACACAACGGAGCCAGGCTTGTCTCCGTGAGCCACGCCTGTGCCTGCCGCTCTGCCCGCCCTTGGCCGCATATGAAATGAGCCTCATGGACGAGTTAGAAATCGAGGTAAGGATAGCCAACTGAGAGCTAACCGACTGGGCTAGCTGCTCAGGTAGGTTACCTGAGAGGGAGTCTGGCAGCTCCTTGACCAGATCCCTCTGTAGTCTGGTGAAATGTGCCAAATAATTCAGGGACCTCAGAGTAAAGGCCGCTGAAGTCAGGGTGCGCTTCCCGTGCAGTCCATGCTCCTAGACTCCTTATTAGGAGGATGGACGGACGTTGAAGCCTCTGCCACGTCCTGCTGTGTAGCAGATGCCACCACCATGGCATCTACAGCCACGCCTTTCGTAGGTTACCTGAGAGGGAGTCTGACAGCTCCTTGACCAGATCCCTCTGTAGTCTGGTGAAATGTGCCAAATAATTCAGGGACCTCAGAGTAAAGGCCGCTGAAGTCAGGGTGCGCTTCCCGTACCGGTCCATGCTCCTAGACTCCTTATTAGGAGGATGGACGGACGTTGAAGCCTCTGCCACTTCCTGCTGTGTAGCAGATGCCACCACCATGGCATCTACAGCCACGCCTTTCGTCAAGAACTCCTTCTCGGGTGGGGCAGACAAAAATTTGTTAGGGCGAGAAGGGACTGGTTCCACAGTATCTGGGTGTTCCCACGCCCTCCGACAAACCAAATCCAGGAGCTCGTCGAAGGGCGGAGACACCCAAGAGGCGGTGGGCTGAGCCCAGGCCTTGAGAAGCACTGACTCATCAGCGGAGGGGGGTTTGGAAATCCAGCCGCCTCGTTGCTTAAGGATCTCTAGAATGTCTGCAAATGAGACATCATCCGAGGACGACCTTGGGGACCCCTCCGCATCATCAAGATCAGTGTCCGATGTAAGAGACTCGGGGGAGTCCACGTGCTTCCTCTTGCACGATCTCTTCCTTGGGGGCTCCTCCGAAGACAACTCCGAAGAACCCTCAGGAGGAGGGGAACCCCCAGTGGGGGTAACCTCAGGCCCCGGGGCTCCGCTGCCTAAAGACAGGGGAACTGCCAAAGACCCAGTCTCCATGCCCAGGGAAGGTGCCGGTAAAACCGTAGAGATGACCGAAGAAGACTTGGCCAAGGCACTCCTCATAGCTCTGAAAGCCGGACCCCCAGAATCCTGGGAGTGTCCAGTCCCCGGAACCATGATAGCCGACGGAAGTCCCGTGGCCGAAGCACCGAGAGGGAGGCTCGGAACCGACAGCATCGGCCCCGAAACGTCACCCCCGGGTCCGGCCGAGGAAGTCCGTGTGCTAAACTCGGACCCGAAGGCCGGGGTTGGAGTAAGGGTCGGAACCGACCCTGGAATCTCTATCGGCTCCATCAGCGCCGAAGCGGTCGGAGGAGGAATAGCAATGGATTGGGCTATCGGCTCCGAAGCCAATTGGGTCGGAGCCAAAACAAGTTTTTGAAAGACTGGGGACTGGAACAGTCTTTGGAGCACCCTGTCTATGTCCGAATCTGACATCCTCGATGACCTGGAAGAGACCGAACGGGTCCGAGTAGGTCTCACCAACGGCTCCGAGGGACTAGGGGACCGGCTCCGAGGCGATTCGATAACTATCGGTGCCGAAGGAGTGTCCAAAGCCATTTCCATTGGTGCCGAAGAGGACTTCGGCGCCGAGGAGGAAGTGTCTATGCGGACAACCTTCATCGGCTCCGAGGTCAGTGGAGCCGATGAAGGTGACCCGCCTCTCGATGCCCCAGCCATCGGCTCCGAAACCAGAGGAGTCGAGACTGGAGGCATCGAGGCAGACCGTTCCACCCTCGGCTCCGAAGTCCGTGGAGCCGAAGGAGAAGCCTGCCTATGCCTTTTGGCGGTCGGGTCCGACGGACTGGTCGGAGCCGACGCCTTTTTCTTTTTAGCCGGAGAAGGAGAGGATGCTAAAGCTTCTTCAAAAGAGGGTTTTATTAAGCCTTTCAGAATGAGTTTATTTTTCCTCTCTTGGAGGACCCTCGAGGAAAACGCGTGACACACGCTGCATGACTCTTGCAAATGTTTGGCGCCCAAACAATAAACACAGAGAGGGTGGTCATCTGTGATAGACATCTTGAAATTACATTTAGTGCATTTTTTAAAGCCCGAAGGCCTAGGGGCCTGAGACATTATTATCCTCAAACAGTAACACTATTCCTGAAGAAAAAACACAGAAAGCACACACACTTTTTTTTTTTTTTTTTTTAAAGACTGACCCTATAAATTTAGCTGCAGTTGCCGCTAAATGTTACTAGTCCGACAACACAAAAAAAATAGCTAAGGGATCCAAAAACCCCTAAGGGTTTTGAAACAAATTGACTGACAGAGAAGAGCCCTTCAACTCAAAGTAGGCCTAGTCAGACAAATGCGCATCCACACACAAATTTTTCCACAAAAAAATAACAACCAGTCACACACAAAGTACAGAATAGCTGTTAAAACAGCTTTTGTCTAATAATTAGAGAAATCCTGACAGAAAGTTAGTGAAAAAATCCACTACTTAGCTCAGCCAGCTCGAGACCACGTCTTTGCTAGTTAGCGGCAAACGAGATCTGGGGGACTGGTAGTGGTGCATCCTGGGATATAGTAAGCTCAGCCAATAAGAGACTTCACTCTTTGGCATAAGCGTGCCGAGTCGGAGCCGAGGGATCGGCTCCGAACCCATCAGTCAGAATGTAGGCGAGATAGGATCACATAACATCTGATGTTATGTGGTCCTATCTCGCCTACATTCATTACTGATGGGACAGCGTCCCTAGCACCTCTAACCTGGGAGGCTCATAAGAAAATACTCCTGAGAACCGTGGAACCAAAGGAAGCCCGGCCTCTAGATGCCACGTCCAGCTTGTAATGAGAGATAAAGGTATGATGAGAAGCCCAGGTGGTCGCTGCACAAATGTCGTCCAAGGAAAGCCTGGCATGATACGCTACTGAAGTCGAGACTGCCCTGGTGGAATGAGCCTCAACTGGGAATGGTAAATTTCTGCCTGCTGATGAGTAAATAAAGGAAATGCAATGCTTAATCCACTTAGAAATTGTGCACTTGGAAACAGGGCCACCCGTTCTATTCTCTGAGAAGGACAGAAACAATTGATCTGATTTTCTTACATGTTTCGTACTGTGTAACTAGAATCTGAGTTGTCTATGCACATCCAATTGATGAAATTTGAACTCTGCTTTGTTGGAGAAGTTTGGAAAAAACACAGGTAACTCAATGGATTGATGGAGGTTAAACGTGGAAGACACCTTAGGGAGGAAGGACGGATTAAGTCTCAAGGATACCCTGTCCTTATGGAAGATCACATACGGGGGCTTAATGGACAAGGCTTGAAGTTCTGATACTTTTCTAGCCGAAGTGATGGCCACCAAGAACGCAGTCTTCCAGGATAAGAATTTTAATTCGGAAGTGGCAGCCGGCTCAAAGGGCGGAGAAGTGATGGCTTGCAACACCAGATTTAAATCCCATGGCATGACGGGTTCTGACACAGGAGGGCGAAGTAGCCAGGCTCCTTTCAAAAAGGCCTTGCAAAGTTTATGGCCCATAACAGCGGGCTCGTAGGATACATGGAAGTTACAAATGGCCACCAACTGCACCTTAATGGTCGAGGGAGCGGAGCCCTGGCGGAAGAGCATAGCTAAAAAGTCTAAGACCGCCGATACAGGGGCTGAGAAAGGGTCCAGGCCTTGGGCCTGAGCCCAGGTGGAAAATCTCTTCCATCTGCTGGAGTAAATTCTTCTGGTGGAGAACTTGTGAGACGACGATAGGATATGCACCACCTCAGGCGAAAGGGAATGTAGTCTAACTAATGATGGAAGTGGAGCAGCCAGGCTGTCAACCTGAGGGACTGTAGGGAGGGGTGGAACTGTCCTGACATGAGTCAATAGGTCTGGCACTGGATCCAGAGTCCAAGGACTGTCCACTGTGTACCACTGAAGGAAGGGGAACCAGACTTGGCGGGGCCAGTGTGGAGCAATTAGAATCATCTTGCTTCCCAAGTAAATGGCTTTCTGAATCACTCTTGGTAACAGAGGAAATGGAGGAAAGGCATAGAGCAGACCGGGAGGCCAACCGTGGACTAGTGCGTCCCTGGGTGACTCCCCCTGTGGGGGGATCAGGGTGAAGTAGTTTCTGCATTTGGCATTGAGAGGACTGGCAAAGAGATCGCAGCAAGGCTGACCCCACCTGCTGAATATCCGAGTCGCAACTCGGTTGTTCAGAAACCACTCATAGGGCATCAGAATAGCTCTGCTTAGCCTGTCTGCTATCACGTTGGATTTTCCCGGAATGTGCGTTGCCACTGGATACCATTGGGAAGACACTGCCCAATTCCACACTCTCATGGCTTCTCTGCAAAGGGGATAAGACTTGGTTCCTCCTTGCTTGTTTAGATACCACACAACTGACATGCTGTCCGAGTGAATAGCAATCGTTCCCCGGGGAAGAGAGCTCTGGAGTGCTTGCAACGCTAATAGCACTGCTCTCATCTCTAGGACATTGATGTGTAAGTGTACCTCGTGATCCTGCCACGTGCCTTGGACCGTTCTGCCCAGATAATGCCCCCCCACCCTATCTGGGAAGCGTCCGTGGTCACTGTGGCAGCAAAAGACAAAGGAACTAGATTCCTCCCCTTGTCCAGGTTGGAGTAACATAGCCACCAACGGAGATCCTGTCTGCATTATTCCGTGAGGAGAATTGGATGAGTGAGAGGGAATTTTTGAAAGGACCACTGGACTGAAAGGAGCCACTGGAGGATCCGCATGTGTAGCCTGGCTAAGGGCACTAGCATGATGGTCGCCGCCATGGATCCCAATAGCTGAAGAACTAACCTGGCTTGAACCTTCTTGCGGGGCAACAAAGCTTGGACCTGAGATTGCAACACTGTTATCCTTTCTAGAGGTAGAAAGGCCCTCATTTGAACAGAGTCTAGCTCTGTGCCTATAAATACAACGCACTGTGAGGGCAGCAAGGCAGATTTTTCCCAGTTTAATATAATTCCTAGCCTTTGGCAAAGGGTTATGGTAGCCTCCCTGGCTTGAATGAGGAGATGCCTGGTGGGGGCGGTAAGGAGCCAATTGTCCAGGTAAGGAAACACCTGGAATCCTAGACATCTCAGGTGAGCTGTCACTACTGCCAAACACTTGGTAAACACCCTGGGGGCTTTGGTGAGACCAAAGGGCAGGGCTCGAAACTGGAAATGACTGGCTCCCAGCCAGAAATGTAAATGATTCCTGGATGCCTTGTTTATCTTGATGTGGTAATAGGCATCCTTGAGGTCGATGGAGCACATCCATACTCCCTCTCCCAGTAATGGGAAGATGGATTGAAAAGTGACCATTTGGAATTTGGACTTCAGGACGTAGTGATTCAATCGGCTGAAATCCAGAATGGGTCTCAGGTCCCCTGTTTTTTTCGGCACCAAAAAGAGTCTTGAGTAAGTTCCTGATCCGATCTGGTCTGAGGGGACCGGTTGGATGACTCCTTTTCTTAGCAGCTTTGATATCTCTAGTGCTGCTTGATCCCTTTGACTGGGTGGAACGTCTGGGATTTTTCTGATTGGGGGAGTGGGTGAAGCAAAGGGATTGGTGTAACCTCCGGTAATTATTCGAAGCACCCATTGATCCTGAGTGATGCTCTCCCAGGCTTGAGGATGCCTCGAAAAACGGCCCCCAACTGGCTCCGGAATAGCACAGTTGGGCGATCCCTCAGGGATGCTGATAGGAAGATCCGCGAAAGGAGTTGAGGTCTCCCAAATTGCGGGGGCCTCCTGTGCCCCTAGGACGGCATCTTCCAGAATAATTCCCCCCTCCTCTGCCTCTGGAGGGGGGCTCAGCATGAGTGGCGGGGAAAGACTTTTGTGACTTCTTGAACCACATCTTCCCTCCTCTCTGAGCCTTGGGATAAGGCCTAGAGGGAAGAGAAAAACGGGCCCCTATGGCAGATAAAGTCCTACTCTCCTGCTTACATCTGGTGAGAGTGTCTTTCACTTTTGGTCCGAAAAGAGAGGACCCATCGAAGGAGGCGTCAGTGAAGGAAGACTTGAAGGCCTCCGCGAAGTGACATAGGCGCATCCAGGCTTGCCTCCTAAGAGCCAAACCTGAACTAGCTGCCCTACTTGCCCCTTCAGATGCATAAGATATGAGGCTCATGGACGAGTTGACAATGGAACCAAGGGTAGACAACTGGTCGTTAACGGTCTGTGCTACCGCCTCAAGCATGTTACCTGTCAAGGTATCTCCCAACTCTTTGAGTAGATCTCTCTGGAGCAGAGTAAAGTGAAAAAGGTAATTCAGTGACCGCAATGTAAAGGTCGCTGAAGACAGGGTACGCTTCCCATACCGATCCATACTCCTGGACTCCTTGTTAGGAGGATGGATGGAAGAAGAAGCCTCTGCAACTTCCTGCTGAGTGGCTGACACCACCACCATGGCATCTACAGGGACCCCTTTTGTCAAGAACTCTTTCCCTGGGGGAGCAGACAGAAAATTATTCGGATGACTGGGCACCGGTTCCACGGAATCAGGGTGCTCCCACACCCTTCGACAAATCAGGTCTAAGAGTTCATCGAAGGGTGGAGACACCCAGGAGGCGGAAGGTTGAGCTCCGAAAGTCTTAAGGAATACAGACTCCTCCTCAGAGGGGAGCTTGGAAGGCCAGGCGCCTCTCTGCCTCAATATCTCCAGGATGTCGGAGAAAGAGACATCATCGGAGGACGACTTAGGGGACCCCTCTGCATCTTCGCGATCGGTATCCAAGGTAATGGACTCGTCTTGGGAGTCTATGTGCTTCCTCTTGCACAACTTCTTCTTGGGAGCCTCCTCAGGCACAGACTCTGAGGGGCCCTCAGAAAGTTGGGGACCACTCATGGGGGTGTCCTCAGGCCTTCGAGCTCTGCTGTCCACAGATAGGGGGGCGTCAGAGGCTCTAGCCGGCTGTATGGGGACAGAGTGACCGATCCAAGTGATGTCACTGACGACCTGGCCAGTGCACTCCTCATGGCCTCGAAGGCGGGCCCCCCCGAACCCGAGGACTGACCCGTCGACGAGACCACACCCGGAGTTGGGGTCCCCCTAGCCGAAGTGCCGAGAGGGAGACTCAGGGCTGACAGAAGTCCCAATGCATCCCCCTCGGGCCCGACCGAGGAAACCTGAGTGCTGAAACCAGATGACGGAACTGAAATGGTTGGAGCCGACGATGGCTCCGATAAACCTGCCAGGGGTATCGGAGCCGACACAAGGACATCACTCAGCGCCGAACACTCCGGCTCCAAAGACACAGAGGTGCTCGGAGGAGGAATCATCGGTACCGACAAGGGGGTAGGCTCCAGAGCCGACTGGGTCGGAGCTGAAAACAATTTGGCTAACACCGGCGACTGAAGGAGCCTCTGGACCACCCTATCCACGTCCAAATCAGACAACCTCGAGGATTTGGAGGAAACTGAAGGAGATGAGGATCTCCTACCTATGGACTCCTGTCTAACACTGGGTGACCGGCTCCAAAATGATCGGAGCCGAGGTCGACTCCAGTACCACAGATACTTCCTGCAGCCCCAAGGACAATGGAGCCGAGGAGGCAGTATCCAAAACAGAGCTCTTGTCCTGCGGCTCCGAAGCCAAAGGAGCCAAGGAGGTTGTAACTATTTTCAAAATCTTCTCTGGGGGCTCCGAAGAACTAGATGGAGCCAGAGATCTTTTCTTAGTTCTGGTAGATTTAGACATGCCAGTAGAAGAAGCAGACTCTAGATCCTCTTCAAAAGCAGGCTTGAATAGACCCTTCAAAATCAGTTTATTTTTCCTTTTCTGCAGCTCCCTAGAGCTGAAGAAATGGCAGACACTGCATGATTCTTGTAAATGAATCACACCAAGGCAATAAACACAGATGGCATGCCCATCTGTAATAGACATTTTATAAACACATTTAGAGCATTTTTTAAACCTGGAGGGTTTATGCTCCTTCTGCTCTTTCGACATGTCCAACAATATCCAAACGCTCAACAACAACAGGAGGAAGGCAGGAAACACTACTGGACACAGGGACTCTAATTTAAACGTTCCCTAGGAAAAGGAACCGACAACAGAACACACTATAGAACGAATGCGAAGGAGAGGACTAGGTCCCTCTAAATTAAACGGGCCTATCCCGCCAAACACAAGGGAAACCACACACACTCTCCAAAAAACTAACCAAACAGGCTCAAACATGCACAAAACACAATATAGCTATGAGAATAGCTTTTTTGTATAAAAGAGAAGTACAAAACTTTAGAAAGTTTAGTAAAAGTGTACTTAGCCACAGCCAAGCTCGAGACCACGTCCTAACTCAACGAGCAGCAAACGAGATCTGGGGGTTGGGGCGAGGTGCATCCTGGGATACCGGTTAGCCCAGCCAATTAGAGACTTCGTGCTAGAAAATAGTCAGCTGAGTCGGAGCTGATTCTGGGCCCCGAACCCATCAGTAATAAAGGTAGGCGAGATAGGACCACATAACATCTGTTGGTTTTGCGCCAAATGTACCTTTTGGAATTGTGGCCAAAATGTTTAACCTTGGTCTCGTCAGACCATAGCACATTGTCCCACATGCTTTTGGGAAACTATGTATTGTTTTGCAAATTTTAGCTGGGCCTGGATGTTTTTCTGTGTAAGAAAAGGCTTCCGTCTTGCAATCCTACCCCATAGCCCAGACATATGGAGAACACAGGAAATTGTTGTCAGATGTAGGACACAACCAGTACTTGGCAGAAACTCCTGCAGCTCCTTCAGTGTTGCTGTAGGCCTATTAGCAGCCTTCCTGACCAGTTTTCGTCTTGTCTTTCCATCAATTTTGGACTGACATCCAGTTCTTTGCAACGTCACTGTTGTCCCCTATTTTCTCCACTTTTTGATGACTGTCTTCACATTGTTCCATGGTATATCCAATGCTGTGGAATTTTTTTTTACCCTTCTCCTGACTGATACCTTTCAACAATGAGATCCCTTTGATGTTTTTTAAGCTCTCTGCGAACCATGGCTTTTGCTATAGCAGGCAATCCTACTAGGGCAGCTGAACTTTATTTGGGATTAATCAGAGTCTCTTTAATTGATGGCAGGTGTGTACCAAGAAGACTGAATGGTGTAATTAAATCAAAAGGTGCTTCAACAAAGTATTAGTTTAAGGGTGCTCACACTTACACAACCAGCTTATTGTACATTTTTTTAATTTTTATACCCCCCCCCCAACAGATTTGTTTGTTTTTGAATTGAATTGTACAGGTTACAGGTCACATTAAAGGTGGGAAAAGTTTTGAAATGATTTATTGTGGTCTCATTTTTTTATATCACAAAAACCTGGCATTTTAACAGGGGTGTGTAAACTTTTTATATCCACTGTATATGGATCTACCTCAAAATTACTGAAATACCATTATCACAATCTGCAAAATATCGAGACCGGAATTCAGAAACTTTAACAAAGTTGATAATACCCAATGTTAGAATGCTGTAATGATGTTAATATTTGTGTGATTTACTTGCAGATTGTGCGGTATAGCTTTAAGATTTAGTAGTTTGTAGGAACAAAGTATGGCGGCCATTAGGTGATGATGTAGTGATTCATTGGGTAGATAGGTATTTTTGTTTTGTATGAAGTGTGAGTGAAATGTTGTAGATAGACGTGTTTTTTTGTGTAATCACTGGTGAATTGGTAAGGAGGGTCATTGCTAGCATTTATAAAGATCTTTTGCTGTACAACGCAGAATGGTATACTTACAGTCTTCTTTGGTACAGTGCGATTTCAGAGATGATATATTAAATTAGCAAGGGGGCTTGCCCCCCTGCTTAATTGGAGAGAATTAAATAGGTCTTTGTTGTTAGGCGTTTTTTGCAGTGAAGTGTAGGCGGGTAGGCTCTACATTATGTTTTGTTGATATTGTGAGTCACAGTATTTTGCAGTTTCATTTCAATGAAGTTTCAGAAATCCCGTATCGACATTTTGCGGTTCCTGATAATGGTAATTCGAAGTATAGATATATATATATATATATATATATATATATATATATATATATATACATACACACACACACACACACACACACACACACACACACACACACACACACACAGACACACAGACACACACACACATCAATGCATACAAATGCACACAACACTAAAATTATGTGTGGTTTCACTTGAAGTGTAAGTTAAACATGAATAAATATTTATCAAACAACCGCTTTCCTGATGGAGTAAATACTTTTCAAATCACTGATTAGCATAAATGAGAAGTTACTCTCCTTGGGCATTTCCTGTTGAAGGTGACCATGACAGTAAACAAAAAGCAGAAAAAAAATTACTTCCTCAGTCACAAATTCTAGTTTGTCTGCACTAGCTCTTTCTCACACAGATGTGGGGAATGGGGTCCTGACTGTGGCCCTAGTGATCAGGGTTCAGCTAGAGGTCAGCTCATACATTCTAGGGGAAAGATGATTGTCCACTCTGTTGTGATGCTGACATCTGGCAATGACCAGGTATAACTATGAAGCAGCAGCATGAAGAAACAAGATGGGTGCTTGGACCTGCCAGACGGCACACCTTCTGAAAGCAGACAACTGTGTGCATGTGTAAGTGTATACACTCTCCCTGCAGTAAAGGCTCTATTTTGGCCATTCACCAATCATACCACTACAACAGGGAGGTTAGGGAGTATGTAATTACCATCACTTACAGGATGATGGCTGCAATCCCTTACTTTTGCTTCCCATTCCCAAAATATCTTATATAGAAGAATGGCTTGAGAAAAAAGATGAATCAAAATTAAATTGACAATAATAATAATGATTCTAGTTCACCTCTGAGGATCACCAAGCATTTAAAAGCCCAACAAAAAATATAATCTCTATAGAATTCCCTGGGTCTGCTCCATGCTTTCACATAGCAGGCCTTACACAAAACAAATTCTAATGGAAGTATCCTTTTAACATGCCTCACAAACTACCACCGCCTGATCTGCTCCGTCTTACGAGGCGGAGTACCTACTTTGCGACCTTCTCAGACCACTGAGCTTCTCACGGTCTCATTGAGAGTTAAGCCAAAGACTCCACAGAGAGACCTAATTTCTACTGCTTATACACAAAAGTTATACACGTATCATAATGCTAGATCCATGTTGCCTTCATTCATAAGGTTCAACAGATGGGTTATCCAACCTTGGTGCCTTTTTTTCAGGCTCTTGGATCCAGGGCTCAGACTCCTTATCTACCTATAATTCCCTCTGGTCTCTACTATACCTCAGACTGAGTTTGCCTGCTTATACCTAGCACTTTATCTAATGGGTACTAAAACTTTGAACTGGCCTAGCAATCATAAGCAGGATGATGAATCAGCTCAAGGCTGAATACGTGACAAGGCCCTGGGGCAGGTCCACTGAACCAGACAAGGACCACTAGATGACAATTTAGGTAAGAGGGATGGAAAAAAGGTTGAACCAGATGGAAGACAACATGGATCTAGCATTATGGTCTTTTCAATCCAACTCAACAGATGGGACATTCCACAGCTACCAGTAATGCTGGGTGATCTTAAGGAAGGATATTCTGAAAAATCGTGGAGCCAAAGGATGCACGGGATCTAGACTGCATGTCCAGCTTATAACAAAAGACAAAGGTGTGAACAGTCGACCAAGTAGCCACAACATAAATCTAATCTATTGGCACTCTGGCAAAGAAAGTGGAAGCTACCACCGCTCTGGTAGAATGAGCCTTGGGTTTGTGTGGTAGAGCCAATCCTTCTTTACAGACAAAAGCAATACAATCAGAGACGTGGCCCAACTTGGTCTTGAGAAGGAAAGAAAAAGCCAGTCTGTTTTTCTAATCTCCTGGGTACAATGCAAGTAGAACCTCAATTGACTGTGATCATCATCAAGTGTAAAGTAAATTCTCCTTTTTTAGAGAAATTTGGAAAGTAAACCAGTGGGTTAATTGGTTAAGATCAGCTTCCAAAACCACTTTAGAAAGAAAATGTCGATTAATCCAAAGGGATACCATACCCTTATGAAAAATATAGTAGGACGGTTTGTAAGATAAGGCTTGTGACTCAGATTCTCCTACCTGATGTGATGACCACTAGGAAAATAGTTTACCAAGACAAAAGTTCAGTTCTGCTGAAGCCAATTGTTCAAAATGGGGGTCTAATTAGGGCCAGACATATCCAGGTAATATCCCAAGGAGAAACTGGATCCCCGATATGGGGGTGGGGGGGTCCAAGAAGAAAAGTTCCTTTTAAAAATACCACAGAAAGTTTCATAGAAATAATGGAGTTGTGATTTTCACCCATGTGAAAACTGGATATAGATAATAGGTGAACCTTAATTGTCAAAAAACTAGCACCTTCTTGGAACAACCCAGCCAGAAAATCCAGAATAAATGTTAAATATGCTGAAAAAAGGATCCAAGCCTTTAAAGAAAGCCCAGATAGCAAACTTTTTCCACTTGGTTTTGTAAACGTTTCTTGTGTTCAGTTTCTGTGATGAAGAGAAAATGGGAATAAATGATACAGAGAGCCTGGCATCCTCAACCATCACTGGAACTGGAGGAACCACGTGCTTAGTTTCAGGGCTTTCAAGTCTCTGTGAGGCTGGTTGGCTGTGACAGAAGGTTTGGAAGAGGATCCAACACCCAGAGAAGGTGTTTTAGAGAAGGCCAGAGGAATGAGAACAGGACCTACCAAGGCCAGAAGAGGACAATGTGAATCATTGCTGCCTTGCACTTTATAGCATTCTGCAGAATCTTGGCTATAAAGGGAAAGGGTGGAAATGTATACAGGAGACCTGGGGCCACTCTTGGACTACAGCATCCCTCAGTGACTGTCCCTCTTGGGGGATCAAGGCAAAGTATCTGGTGCACTTGATACTCAGGTGGGATGTGAAGAGATCACAGCATGGCTGGCCCTAGTGACTGAAAATCATAGTTGCCACTGACTGGTTGATGGACCACTTGTGAGGCAGAAAAAGTGATCTACTCAGTTTGTCTGCAAAGACAGCTCCTTGGGATGCGAGTTGCCACCAGAAAGCCTTGAGAAGACATTGCCTACTCTCACACCCTCATGACTTCCTGTCATAACTGATATGAATAGGTTCTCCTTGCTTGTTGATACACCAGACCACCACCATGTTGTCCATCTGGATGGATATCATACCCTTGGAGAGGGAGTCATAGAAGACCTGCAAATCTAGCAGGACTGCCCTCATCTCCAAGATGCTGATATGAAGCTTGGCCTCTTGTCGTCACCCATGTGCTTTGACCCATCTTCCCTTCAAACTGCTCCCCTGCACCCCAGATGGGAGATATCCGTGGTCACAGTGTCTGTCAGGGATTCAAAAGTGAAAGGATGAGCCCATGTGACTACAGGACAGACCAACGAACACCTGCATACTGACTGGAATCATATGGGAAACTGAAAAGTTTATGCATCATTGACCATTGAACAGAGAGGGTCCACTTTAATACTTTTGTGTAAAATCTTGCCTGATGCACCAGAGTGAGGGAAGCAGCCACTGATCACAGAACAGGGAGAATTAGCCATGCCGGGGGACTTGAAGAAAGGACCTCGAAAACCTGGTGAGGGAGAGAGAGAGAACTCTTGAGTGTGCAAGTCTGGCAATATGGGAAGTTATAGACACATGGCACTCTATGAACTCCGCTGTCTGTGTTGCTATCAGCTGGCTTTTGCTTAAGTTTATTCTGATCCTAATGTATGGGGCTAACTGGAGCAAGAAGTCCCTGGAATGGATAATCAGATCCTTGGTGGGTGCAATGAGGAGCCAGTCATCTGCACAGGGGAACATCCAGAACATCTGCAGACTTAAAATACACCACCACTACTGACGTGCATTTGGTGAACACTCTGGGGACTGTGGTGAGATCAAACAGCAGTGCTCTGAATTGGAAGTGATTGGCTCCCGGCCACAAATGGAGAAGTCTCCTGGACTACCTTACTATATTGATATGGTTGTAGGCATCCAGAAGATCTATCTAGCATATCCAGTTGTCCTTCCTCAGAAGTGAATGAATGGACTGAATCATGATCATCCAGAACTTTGTCCGTTTCACAAACTGGTTCAGGTAACTGAAGGCCCTGGTCTCTTTTGGAACCAAGAAGAATCGTGTACAGACTCAAAATCCTTGTTGGTCTGGTGGGACCCCCTGGAGGATTCATTTTTCTAGCAGCTTTGGCACTCCTGCTGCTAATTCCCTCTCATTGGGTAGAACATCGGGTATTTTCATCTTGTTTGTTGGGGGAGAGTGAATAACACAGCCACTGGTGATTATCTTCTTCCCCATGAAACCTGAGTAATGGCTAGCTACATGTGAGGGTACAGAGAACTGCCCCACAACTGCCTCCTTGAAACTCTCGATTCTGCGGTCCACCTCTGACCCTGAGGTAATATCCATTGAAATTATTTCACCTTCTGCCCTGGGTCTGTCAGCATTAACATCTTGGACAAAAATCTGGTATTTACAAAAAGTAAAGTTGTGTACACTTACCATAAATGTAGATGTTCGAGTGTATTCACTGTTGCAGTCATTACATTTGGGGGTAATCTGCTGGCAGGTTGCCCTCAGTCGGCCTGAATAACAAAGTCTTGAGTCCTGCGTCGTTGCTGTCGCCACTTCCATGACATCAGGTCGTCAGGGGTATAAAACATGCAGCTGACGCCATTTTATTCAGTTTTTCTTGCCCCAGATGTCAGGTGCCCCCCAAATGGGGAGCAAAAAAAAAAAAAAAAAATATATATATATATATATATATATATATATATATATATATATATATATATAAATAAACAGTAAATATATAAATGCATTTTTAGAAACATAAACTTTACCTTCAATTAAAAGCAAATACACCACAAAGGCTTTTGAGTATAGTGAAGGAAAGAAAAGGAAAAGAATGGGGGGTGGCGGGTGGGTAACCCGGACTGCAAAAGTGAATACACTCGAACATCTGCATTTATGGTAAGTGTACACAACTGTACTATGTTCTTCATGTTTCACTGTTGCAGTCATTACATTTGGGTAGAATCCCAAAGCTATGGATGGGAGGATGGAACTAAACAGCATTAGGAGTGGCTATAAGGCCCTGCAGGACTGCAGTGGCAAAGCCTGCCCTGGATTTGGAGAAGAGAGGTAAATGATAATGCTTTGTAAAGATATGAACAGAGCTTCAAGTAGCAGCTTCTAGAATATCTTTGGTTGGGACCCCTCTGAGAACAGTTACTGAAGTAGAGGCAGCCCTGGTGGAATGTGATCTTACCCCCCTGGGCACAGGTTTACCAATGTGCAAATAGCAGAAACGAATGCAGTGGCTTATCCATTTAGAAATATTCTGCTTTGATATAGTCTTCCTCCCCTCTGATCCTGCAGCAAATGCTACCAGTAGTTGCTCAGACTTTCTTAGAGATTTGGTCCTGTTTAAGTAGAATCTTAGTTGTCTGTGTACATCCAATGAATGCAGAATCCGCTTCCCCTTGTTCTGCGGGTTTGGGTAAAATGTTGGCAGGTGAATAGTCTGATTAAGAGCCACACTGGATACCACCTTAGGCATAAAAGAAGGATTGGTCCTGAGGGACATCCTGTCCGGGTAAAATATAATGAAAGGCTCCACTGCCATGATAGCCTGTAGTTCTGAAACCCTTCTTGCTGAAGTGACTGCCAAAAGAAAAGCTGTTTTTCAAGATAGAAATTGTATATCCGCAGTAGCTGCTGGTTCGAAAGGAGGCAGGGTGAGTTTTTCCAGCAGAAAATTGAGGTCCCATGCAGGAGTTGGTGCTCTTCTGGGAGGCCTTACATTTCTGGCCCCTCTAAGATGCTGTTTAAGCAGTGGATGAGAAAAGTGGGGAGGCTCTGTGTTGTAATGAGCCGAGATGGCAGAGGCATGGATTTTTATTGAAGAAAAAGATAGGCCCTTGTCAAGCATCTCAGTTAAATATTGTAAAATCTGAGGAATATTGGGCTTTGCTGCGTTTATACCTTGTGCTTGGTTCCAAGCACAAAATCTCTTCCTTTTATCAGCATATGATCTTCTAGTACTAGGCCTTCTGGCTTCCAAAATAACATCCATCACAGATTTACTGAGGGGTGTAGTTTGAATAATTAGTTGATTAGCCATGCTGCAAGATTCAGAGTTTGGAGCTGAGTGTGCAGAATTTGACAGTTCTGCTGAGACAGTAGATGAAGTATTAGCATTGTTGCCTCACAGCAAGAGGTTCTCCCGTTTGATTCTCGGCTGAAGTGCGGGGAGTGCCTTCTGTGTGGAGTCTGCATGTCCTCCCCGCGGTTGGATGAGCGTTCAAAAGACATGCGTAAATGGGCATGCCTTCGTTGAAGGTTGGACGTTGAGCTGGCACTTCAGCGTTTGTGAAAATCTACTGCCATTCATTAGCGGACCGTCTTTCCACTGTGGCGACCCCTAACCGGGAAAGCCAAAAGATAAACAACAACAACCATGGAGGAAGATGTGACATGTTCCTTAGAAGCGGGTACCAGTGCTGGCGAGGCCAGTCCGGAGCAATTAGGATCATTTTTGTTTTTTCCTGTCTGACTTTTAGTAAGACCTTTGAGAGAAGAGGCAGAGGGGGAAAGGGAAAGACTGATAGGTTTTTCCAGCTGAAGGATAGAGCATCTACTTCCATGCTTTTTTGTGATGAGCTCTTGTGCAGAATTTGTCCAACTGATCATTTTGGGGAGTGGCAAATAGATCTATGTCTGGGCTCCCCCATTTCTGTGTTAAGATGCTGAAGATTTGTGGATTCAGTTTCCATTCCTGCGGGTCCATAAGATTTCTGCTTAGGTCATCTACCGGAGTATTTTGCTTTCCTGGCAGGAATTGAGCTTGGAGATGTATTTTGTAAGTCAAGGCTATGTTCCACAAGGCCATGGCTAGTCTGCAAAGGGGGTAGTAGTGTGTACCCCCCTGCTTATGTACCACATAACTGTGGTGTTGCCCGTCTTTATCAGTAGTTGTCCTGGATGAAGTAAGTCCTTGAAGGCTGTCAGAGCATTCTGAACAGCTAGCATTTCTTTCTGGTTGATGTGCAGATGCATTTGGTTTGGGCTCCATTTGCCCTGAATGCATCTCCCTGCCAGGTGGGCTCCCCAAGCATAGTCTGATGCATCTGTAGTTAAGGTTTGAGTGGCAGGGGTTAGAGTGAATGACAGTCTCTTGTTTTGGTGACATGTCTCTGCCCACCAAAGAAACTCCTGTTGTAGGCAGGGAATGAGAGGAATCATTGTTTCTAGGCTATAACAATGTTGACTCAATAAACTTTTTAGGTACCATTGAAGTTTCCTCATATGCAGTCTCGCATATGGAATTAGTAGAATGCAGGACGCCACGAACCCCAAAGCCTACATAATGCGTCTTGCAGATAACTGGGTTCTTGTTGCCATATGTGTGAAGTATGTTGTCAGTTGCCTTTGTTTGTCTGGCATGAGGTAAGCCATCTGGGCAGTTGTATTCAAGCTTGCACCCAGGAATGCAATTATTTAAGAGGGTACCAGTTGTGATTTATTTTCGTTTATGGAGTACCCTAGGCATGCTAGAAGCCTTTTTACAAATGCCAGATGTTGAAGAAGAGTGTCCTTGTCCTCTGCTTGAATGAGACAATCGTCCAGATAAGGATAAATTTGAATGCTTCTTTGTCTGCAGAATGCAATTACTGGTGCCAGGCACTTTGTAAAGACCCTGAGCACAGTAGATAAGCCAAAGGGCAGTGCAGAGAATTGGCAATGTAAAAAACCTGCTTTGAAGCGGAGGTATCTTCTGCATGATTCCCTTATTGGCATATGCAGGTAAGCCTCTTCTAAGTCTAGAGTTACTAACCAAGCATTTTTGCCTAGCATAGGCAGTAGCTGTTGTAAATTCAGCATTTTGAATTTTGGAATGTCCAGGAACATGTTCAGAATCGATAAGTCCAGTATTGGGCGCCATGAATTGTCTTTTTTGGGTACCAGGAAAAGTCTTGAATAAAAACCTTGTCCTTTTTCCTTTTCTGGTACTGGTTGAATAGCCCCCATTATACATGACGGACATGACTTGTTTCTGGACCTCTGCCCACTGATTTTGTGGCAGATCCGGCCATCCGTTTGGAATTGGCAAAGTATGGAAATGAAATCTGTACCCCTGGAATACTATGTTTAATACCCACTTGTCCTGGGTAATTAACTGCCAATTTTGAGCATGAAGTGCTAGTCCCCCCAAGGGGGCTGCCAAAAGATAAGTGCTTGGTGATGGTAGAAGAAAGTCATTGAGACTGCTTACTGTAGGGTTGTGCTTTGTTTCCTCCAGAATTGGAGGTGGAGGCACCCCATTGCTTTGTCCTGTAAGAATCCTGCGATTGATATCTGGAGCCTTTTGAGCGCATAGATTTGCCCCTATTGGCTCTGTTGGACACAGGAAAGGACCAGTTTTTAGTAGGCCAGTGCCTACTGAACCTGGGTGGCTGCACTTGCAGGAAATCTTTTACAGTTTGCATAGCTTTAGCTTTGTCTTCCATTTTCTTTAAAACCTCTTCTGCCTTATTACCAAACAGAGTATCATGCATCCAACAATTTAGCTTTAACAGGATCAGGCAGATTTTGCTCCTTGAGCCAGGCATGCCTTCTAATCACAGATCCAGTAACGGCAGCAATACAAGAGGCCTCCGAGGAATCAAAACCACATTGCAAAGTATGCTTTCCAACCTGTTCTGCTGAATGCAATAAATCATATACCTCTTTATTTTCCACAATCAACATCATTTTCTGTTTCAGTAAGCCCATAACATGCTGTTGAAATTTAAGCATATGAAACTGGCAGTTTAAAGCCCTGATTGCCAAGGTTGCAGACTATAAACCTTCTTACCCCATCTATTCAGCGCCTTGGAATCTCTATCAGAAGGGGTATGATTTTTGGCTGTAGAAGCCTTTACACCCTTGGGACCCTGAGAGATAGTCTCAGGATCAGCAGCAGGATTTTTGAAAAGGAATTTGTGGGAGTCAGGAACCCTGTAATATCTGTCTGGCTTAATAGGAGCCGGAGCCAGGGAATCAGGAGCCATGCTTGATTCCGAGAACACATCATCAACAATGTCTAATACAGGAGGTATTGCCAAAGGCCTATGCTGAGGAAGAAGAAGGAAATCCCTAAGCATCTTTTTTGATTCAGAGAAGTCCTGACACTCCCAGTGAAAATGTTCCCTTAAAGTATGCAAAGTCTCACCAAAAGAATAATCCTCAGGAGGAGATGCAGATGGGATGGATTCCTCTGCATCAGAATCCTCATAGGGTGGAAAAGAAAATTCATGATCAGAAGAGGAATCAGAAGAAATGGAAACCTGATTTGAAGATTCAAAATCAGTGCCTTGCTTAGGCCTCTTAGCAGGGGGGGCGGTTGGGAACTTCTGAACAAGGTAATTAAATCCTCAGCCATTTTGATCATCTGTTTTTTAGGCATAGGGACCTGAGCATGTGGCTCATGTGTCGGTTTTTTTAGACATAGACATTGTTTTTGACCTTGTTTTTGTTGCTGGCATCGGTTTAATATAAAAATGTTGAGGTCTGAAAACACCCTCAGAAGCCGGTGCCTGCTCAGTGGCTCTGGACCCATCTAAGGGAGAGACATCCACGGGTTCAATACTCTGAGAATCTCGTGGCATACCGGACTCCGAATGGGTCTCAATAGAGGCCTGCGACTCAAAAGTAGAGGGTAGCACGGGCTGCAAAAGCACCTCACTGAGTACCGGCGAACTGGCGACTGGCTTAGGAGAAGCTTCGTCGTCGGTTTTGGACCTCGCCGGTCTGTCTCTGTCTTTTTCTTTGCATTTTTTGTGAACTCCTGTAGTCGGATTGCTAAGCGATGGCATTTCAGGATAGTTAAATCTTGAACCAAAATATTTAGAAGCAAAAATATACAGACGCTTAATAGTGCGTTGGTTAAATTTAGCACAAAACCGACAGCAAGGCATGTTGTGATCAGGTCCTAGGCAAGGAATACAGTGCAAATGAAAATCCTTATGAGGTATTTGCTTCCCACAAGTAATGCAATTATTAACTTTTACTGACATCGGTAAGGAGCAAGAAAAAGTTTCCCCAACGGGGTACTTCACTTTAGTTTGAAGACTTTGGTTCTGAAACTCGAATACGAAAATTTCAGGAGTTGGCCGACCAGCACTTGCGAACTGCTTCTGCTTCGGGCACCGCGCGGCAAGAACGACTGAATAAAATGGCGTCGGCTGCATGTTTTACATGCCTGATGACCTTATGTCATGGAAAAGGAGACAGAAACCGACTAAGGACCCAAGACTTTGTTATTCAGGCCGACTGAGGGCAACCTGCCGGTATATTACCCCAAATGAAATGACTGCAACAGTGAAACACGAAGAACATCCATAATTTCTTTCCACCCTTTTGGATCCTGGAAAAGTTCCTTTTTTTTGGGGGGGGGGGTGAACTCCTACATCAGAAACAGTCTTGACCTCCTGATTACTTCTGATGAGTGCATCCCTGACCATCAGTCCTAAGAGGGTTGAGCCACTGAACTGAGCATTGACAAAAGATATCTTGAAGCTCTCTGCAAAATCAACTACATGCATCCAGGAATGCCAGCAAACAGCAATGCCATGGCCTGCCACTCTCAATGTGCCATCAGCTGCACTGGAAAGCAGATGCATGGAAATGTTGGTAATTGACTGAAGAGTAGAAAGCACTGACACCATAGGTTTTTGTAGATCAGCAGGCAGGTTACCCAAAATGGACTTGGAGAGTTCCATAATCAGGCCCGCCAGGAACGAGTCATCATGTGCTATAAAAGTTTGGCATGCAAACACCAAACGTCATGGAGCACAAGTCCATTTCTCAAACCTGTCCAATGCACTGGACTACCTGTTAGGGGAATGGACAGAGTTGCTCCCTTTTGAAAGCTTTTTTTAGGGGCTGCTGCAACTACCATAGCATCTACAGGGGGCTCTTGCTCCAATGGGACCAGTTCCCGGGGGCTACCAGTATTTTGCAGAGTTTCCTGGGAATTGGCTCCACTGCACTGTGTTCCTTCCAAACCCACTGTGAGACCAAGTCAATGATCTCATCAGTTGGTGGGACCACCCGGGAGGTAGATGAGCCAGCCCCGAAAGCCTCAAGGAACACAGACTCCTCCAGGAAAGGGGCTTCGGTGGACCACTCCCCACTTTGCTTCATCAAATAAAGGATAATTCTGAAAGATGAGTCTTCGAGAGGGGACCTTGGGGATCTCTTCTCTTCCTCAAAGCTGGTATCCTCATTGAATGAGTCCTGGGTGGAGTCAAAATGCCTCCTATTTTAAGTCCGTTTCCAGTGGCTTTCTCTGGTGGGGATCTCTGGAGAAGATTTAGAACTGAAGGGGGAACTCACCAAGTGAGAACCCACAAGGCTTACAGAGGCTGGCTGTCCCTTGTCTGTTAGGATGAGCAGGAGGAGGAACAAGATCAGAGGCAGGTCAGATAAATACTGAGCGGGTAAAAGATACCTCCTCTCTCTCAACTTAAACAGAATGCTCTCAAATGTCTCACTCTAGCTTAGATACCGACATCACAGCCAAGTTTTCCAGGCCAAAGTACCTAAGGTTAGAGATGATTCTGAAAATCTTGGAATCTACCCTGCCCCCTGTACTTTGTCTCCAACCTCCTGGCTCCAAGATTCTTAACAATCCAATGGATGTAGAGTCGAAAGGGAGAGGGAAACAGAGTAGAAGCCGACCGGGTTCTCGACTCCGAAAAGGGCTTCTCATGGGTATCATATAGAACAGTGGACATTGGATCAGATAGTCAAACTGGAGAAAAAGCGATCAGTAAGGGGGCTGCTGTGACATGACCCAGATCCTCCAGTGGGTTAGGTGCCAGGAGAACCCCAGATGAATCTGTGTCCCCAGAAATGTATATACCATCCTGTCGACATTGGTTCTGAAAGGCTTCTCCATGACTGAAAGGACCTGAACAAAGGTGTCACTGATGATGGTCTGATGGATTAATGGGTTAGTCTGTCTTGAGTACTGGACAGTGGAGATGAGGACCGGATGGCTCTGGCAAGAAATGGCACAGTGGAGACGGAGATCAGATCCTAGTTTGTTTCTGTCCTGTGGTAGGATCAGAGTGCCTCAAAGTCTTCAGCTCTGGACCAGAATTTGAGCACTCAGAGCAGAATCTCATCTTGACCGAACATATGGCAAATGAGATATTAAGTATTGTAGAGACAACAGGAAATTATAAGTAAGTAAGGACCCTGAGCCCTTGATCAAAGTGCTTGAACAAAGGTGCCGAGATCAGATCCGATAACCCATCTTTTGAGTCTGGTGGAAACCATCAGATCCATAGTTTTGCTACTCATGACCAATGGTGAGGATGGGGGGATACAGAGAATGAGTAGTAAACCAAGTGCTTCCCTCTAAGAGCAGCTACTGTTTCACCACCATACATTGGTTCTGCATCCTGAAGACTACACCTACTGATACAACCTGTCAAATACACACAAGCCCCTGCCAACACTCAAACAATACATTAAGGCATCTGAAATCCTCCAGTAAGGTTGGCTCTTATTCTCCTATCAGAAAGATCATTAAGGATTTTCAAATGGCAACTCTGGAACCCTAAACACCTTTAAGTCAATTACCACAGACTGCATTTTAGCCGCACACTCCCACTTAACCTATGTATGAATCTTTCACCACCTTCTACAACACTTTAAATAACTGCTGCATAAATTCATCCCCATGAGGCATGGGTGAAGAAGATTTGGGACAGACAAGAAGAATGCAAGAGGAATCGAAGGCATCCAGAAGAAAGGTAGATGGATTGTGTGTGAGAAGATCTGCTACATTCAAGCATGACTGTCGAAGAAGTTAGGAGAGTGGCACTGAAAAGGGAGAGATGACGGCAAGTGACAAGACACCCTGACCCTATGTAGAAAATTGGAAAACAGGGGTGGTTAATGATGATGATGATGAGGCACTGATATATTGGAAAATTATGCAATAAACCTAAATGATGGAGTTAAAAGAAAATTATTAAAACAAATGAAAAGAGTGTATAATGCCTACAAACATTATCTACCCCAAAACAATGCAAATATCAACTCCATCCAAAAACAGCTCACTAAAACAAAAGAAGCAAAGATCCAATTTTAAATAATGGGTCAGGCACTTGACAAAGCTGGTAGGGAGGACAATGGGTGTGTCTGTCCGGGGGGGAGGGGCTGCATACGGATGCAAATTCACAGCTCATCCTTGGTGAGTGCCGGGGACGCATAGGGGGTCTGTATGAACACAGGGATGTGGCTGACAAGCATGCAAAAAAGAGCTGATGATATGCCAACAAAGCTCATAACATGTATTCTCGGGAACAGACAAATACAAAAATAGGGTGAATCCTTAGATGTAAAACACTTCCCAGCAGCAGTGTGACAATGCCCTATGAAACCTTAATCTCCTTACCAGCCCAAAACATGAGATGCAAGTCCAAGGGTGGATGAGTCAGTTTCAACAGAACTGGTGAATGAGGGGAGGCACTGGGAACAACAGATGGTCAACTACAGGAAACCACAAAAAAAGATAAAATCTGCTTTCAGCATAAATTACAGTTGTGTACACTTACCATAAATGTTGATGTTCAAGTGTATTCACTGTTGCAGTCATCACACTTGGGTTATCCTGCCAGGAGTAGCCCTCAGTCAGCCTGAATACCAGAAGCTTAGTATTTCTGTGTCAGTTGCTTTTGCTTCAGTACTGCTGTCAGGTAGCCAGAGGTATAAAAACAGGCAGCAGATGCCATTACATCAGTTTGTCTTGCCCGAAATGTCAGGAGCCGCCAAATAAGGGGCTAAGCTATGGTGGAAAAGCACCACCAGTAAAAAGTAAAGAAGAATAGCCCTGTAAGGAGCAAGGAAGAGAGAGAGAGAGAGATACAAGGGGGCTGGAGGGTGGGAAATCAGGACTGCAACAGTGAATACACCCGAACATCTACATTTCTGGTAAGTGTACACAACTGTACTATGTTCTTCATGTTTCGCTGTCGCATTCATCACACTTGGGTTGATTCCCAAAGCTGAAGAATGGGTGGAGGCAGTCAAGAAGAGTTAGGACTGGCCAGTATGCCCTGCAGGACTGCTGTTGCAAAGCCCGCCCTGGATTTGGAAAAGATAGGCAGGCGGTAATGCTTGGTGAAGGTATGAACAGAACTCCAAGCAGCAGCTTCCAGAATGTCCCTGGTAGGTACTCCTCTGAGAAAGGCTGTAGAGGTTGAAGATGGCCTAGTGGAATGCGTTCTGACTCCTTGGGGGGGGGGTTTCCCATGATGTTTTTAACGGAAATGGATACAGTGTGTTATCCATTTGGAAATGGTTTGTTTTGATATGGGCTTGGCCTCTGCCCGTGGTGCAAAGCTGACTAGTAACTGGTCAGACTTCCTAAAGGGCTTAGTCCTACCAAGGTAGAATCTGAGCTGTCTGTGCACATCTAAAGAGTGCAGGATCTTTCCCCCTTATTTTGAAGCTTATGGAAGAAGGTGGGCAAATGTATAGATTGGTTGAGAGCCACACTGGACACCACTTTAGGCATGAAAGTTGGGTTAGCCCTGAGGGAGACCCTGTCAGCATGAAAAATAATGAAAGGTTCCACAGCCATAAGTGCTTGTAGCTCAGACACTCTTCTAGCTCAGACACTCTTCTAGCTGAAGTGATGGCCAGAAGCAAGGTTGTTTTCCAAGAGAGGAATTTTAACTCTGCTAATGCTGCAGGCTCAAGGGGGGGGGGGGCAGCATGAGCTTTTCCAATACAAAGTTAAGTTCCCAAGCAGGGGCGGGGGCTCTTCTTGGTGGCCTTAAGTTGTTAGCCCCTCTCAAAAATTGCTTGAGGAGGGGGTGAAAGAAGAGAGGTGGCCCAGTGCTGTAATGGGCAGAGGCATGGAACTTAATGGAGGAGAAGGAGAGGCCTCTGTGGAGTAGGGTCTGCTAGGTAATCCAGGATGAGAGGCAAGGAGGGCTGTGCTGTATCCACTCCTTTAGTGTGAATCCAGGAACAATACTTTTTCCACTTGTCAGCATAGGATTTCCTTGTACTGGGTCATCTGGCTTCATGTATGACATCCAGTACCTGTTTGCTTAGGCTGGCCACTGGAGGAGCAGTCAAGGGATAAAGCCAGGCTGCAAGGTTCAGGGTCTGCAACTGTGGATGCAAGAACTGTCCCTCCTGCTGAGTAAGGAGAGTAGGGATTTGGGGTAGGTGCCATGGAGGCAATGGTGACAGACTCCGCAGTAGCGCATACCAGTATTGGCATGGCCAGTCTGGGGCAATCAGGATTGCCCTTGGTCTTTCTTCCCTTATCTTGCGTAATACTCTTGTAAGAAGAGGTAGAGGAGGAAATGCATAGATTGAGAGGTTTGCCCACTGGAAGGCTAGGGCATCCACTTTCCAGGCCTTGCTGTGAGGTACCCTGGTGCAGAATTTGCTGAGCTGGTGGTTGTAGGGGGAGGCAAATAGGTCCACCTTCGGAGTACCCCATCTCTGGGTCACAGGGCTGAAGGTGTTGTGGTTTAATTGCCACTCATGCGGGTCTAGGAGATTTCTGCTCAAGTTGTCTGCCAGAGAGTTTTGGCTGCCTGGCAGGAAATGAGTTTGCAGGTGAATGTGCATAGCTGAGGCCGTGTTCCACAGGGTCATGGCTAGCCTGCAGAGTGGGTTCCCCCCTGCTTGTTTATGTACCACATCACTGTGGTGTTGTCGGTTTTGATTAGTAAGGGCCCTGGTGAGGGTAGGGATCTGAAACCTGTAGAACGTGCTGAACAGCTAACATCTCTTTTTGGTTGATGAGCAGATGAACTTGATTTGGGCTCCAGTGGCTTTGAATGCACCTGCCGTCCAGATGTGTGCCCCAGGCATAATCTGATGCATCTGTGGGTTAGGGTCTGGGTGGCATGGGGTTATGTAAAGGGAAGCCCCTTGTTGTGGTTGCATGATGCTGCCCACAAAAGGAACTCTTTTCTTAGACAAGGTATCATGGGCGTGACTGTTTCCAGGTCCTGAGAATATTGGCACCAAAGACTTTTTAAGTACCACTGAAGTTTCCTCATATGCAGTCTGGCATATGGAATTAGTAGAATGCACAAGGTCATGAACCCTAGAGTGCCTGCAGGATTTTTCTTGCGGATAGCTGGGTTCTGGTGGCCATTTGAGCGAAGTAGCCTGTCAGATAAACTTGCTTTTCTGGAGTAAAGAACGTCATCTGGGATGCTGTGTCTAAGTTTGCTCCCAGGAATGCAATTTTTTGACTGGGGACTAGTTTGGATTTCTTTTTGTTGATAGTGTACCCCAGGGAGGCAAGAAGGTCCTTTACAAATGTCAGGTGCTGCAATAACTTTTCCTGACTATCTGCCTGAATTAGGCAATCGTTCAAGTAGGAATAAATTTGAATATTTCTCTGTCTGCAATAGGCAATGGCTGGGAGCCAGGCATTTTGTGAAAACTCTGGGAGCAGTGGATAAGCCAAAGGGAAGTGCAAAGAACTGCATATGTCCTACAATCCAAAAAAAAAAAGTTTCCTTAACATCTGTTCCATCTGAATGTGAACTTCTCACATTTCTCTCTACATATGGCTATCTGAGGATCCGATCCACTTTAAGCAAAACTTTTTTCAAGCATCAGCTCCGAGGCTCAAGCTCCTCCTTTACCTATATTACATGCTTCCTCCTATCTAGCCCCAGATCGAGGTTTGCTGACACTAAGTGGCAACATAACCACAATCTAAACAGGAAAAACCTGAAGAGGAAGGGGGATGAGGGAGGAGGGGAAGAATAAGAATGAATAGACTCTTTCTCAGCGTTATGGAAAGAATATACTTCTTTCATAATCTTGTTGAGTTCATTCATACTAATATCTTGGAGGCCACAGAGAGCTACTAATATTCTATCGAGGGAGCTGGGGAAGGAATGCTCTGAGCAATATTATAGAGCCAAAAGAAAGCTCTCCCTGATTGGACCAAGTCGCTGCCACACAGATATCGTCTAACGGAACTCTTGACCAGAAAGCTGCAGAAATGGCTATTGCTCTAGTGGAATGAGCCTTCAATACAGCAGGAGGAGATAAACATTTGTCCTTATACACCTGTGCAATACAAAGAGTGATCCACCTTGCTAAGGACACTTTCGAAACTGCTTTGCCAAAAATGGTTTAGAAAAAGAGACAAACAATTGATCTGACTTCCGGAAGGGTTTAGTCCTATGGAGATAAAACCGAAGCTATCTATGGACATCCAATAAATAAAGCTTACGTTCACCTCTATTTTGGAAATTTGGGAAGAAGACTGGCAAATTTATAGACTGATTAATACTGACTGCTAAGGACACCTTGGGAAGAAAGGAAGGGTTCGTACACAGCGAAACTCCATCCTTGTGGAAAAACAAATAGGGGGGCAAGGAGGATAAGGCCTGCAACTCTGAAACTCTCTTGGCTGACGTGATGGCGACCAAGAAGGCCGTCTTCCATGACAAAAACTTCTTCGGAACTGAACCGGCTGGCTCGAAGAGGGGAGAGATCAAAACCTGAAGGACTAAAGTCAGATCCCAGGGGGGCACCGTTTTTTTAACTGGTGGTCGCAATAAAAAAGTGCCCTTCAGGAAAGCTTTACACAATTTGGCAGAAGCCAGAGCAACCTTATTTTCACCCACATGAAAATTAGACATGGCAGCCAGCTGAACCATAATGGTAGAAGCACTTGCACCTGATTGAAAAAGATCGGCCAGAAAATCCAGTATGACCGGAACGGGGGCTATAAACAGGTTCAGATTGCGCTGAGAGGCCCAAACGCAAAAACGTCTCCACTTGCTATTGTAGAGTTTCCTAGTGGAGGCTTTAAGAGAAGCTACCAGAATATTCTTAACGGGACGAAAGTCTGGGAGTCCTAATGATCATGGGAACTGGAGCAGCCACGCCGTCAGCTTGAGACTGTCCAGGTTGGGCAGGGGCAAGCCCGACGGGTGAGAAATCAGATCCGGGCAGGGATCTAGAGTCCATGGAGGAGCCAACAGGTGAGACCATAGGAAGGGAAGTCACACTTGATACGGCCAAAAGGGAGCTATGAGAATGACTTTGCACTGCAGCAGGCAAGCTCTCTGAAGGAACTTCGGAATAAGAGGTAACAGGGGATAAGCATACAGTAGCCCGGGAGGCCAAGCATGGACTAGAGCGTCCCTGGGGACATCCGCCGGAGGGGGGATCAGAGCGAAGAAGTTGCTGCACTTCATGTTGGAAGGAGATGCGAAGAGATCGCAGCAAGGTAGACCCCAAACACGGAAGATCTTCTCCGCCAATGACTGTTTCAGAGACCACTCGTAAGGCAGAAGGATTGCCCTGCTGAGACTGTCTGCTAGAATGTTGGAGCATCCCAGGATGTGCATTGCTATGAGAAACCGGCTGGTGGATATGACCCACTCCCAAACCCTCATGGCCTCGCGACAAAAGGGGTAGGATCGGGTCCCTCCCTGTTTGTTTATATACCAGACTACAGACATGTTGTCTGATTGAATGGCTACCATCCTCGGAGGTAGGACAGGGTGGAAGGCTCTCAATGCTAAAAGCACTGCCCTCATCTCCAGGACACTGATGTGCAGCTTGGGCTCTGGAGGGAACCACGTGCCCTTGGACTGTTCTTCCCAGGAAGTCCCCCCACCCACCCGAGCTGGGAAGCGTCCGTGGTCACCGTGGCTTGAGCCGGGGGGGCTAGAAAGCTCCTCCCCGCGAAAATGTCCGATCATTGAAGCCACCATTGGAGTGATGTTCTGCATGTCCGATTGATGCAGATGTGGAAATTCATCGGAAGGTCTAGCCAAGACCATTGAACTGCTAGATTCCACTGAAGGACTCTCATGTGAAGACGTGCAAGAGGGAGGATAGATATTGCGGCTGCCATCGAACCCAGGGCCCTGAGAACATCGGCTGCTGTGACTACTGAGTGATCCAAGATAGCCGATACATGGAGTCTGAGATTTTCTATCCTTTCCGGGGTGAGAAAAATCTTTGACTGAATCGAATCCAACCGTGCCCCAATAAAGTCTATGATCTGAACCGGAGCCAGGTGGGACTTGTTGATATTGATCGTGATGCCTAACTTGTAAGCCAGACTGAGGAAGTAGTGTAGGGCCTGACACAATAGACGTTTGGTGGATGCAGCGAAGAGCCAGTCATCTAGTTAGGGGAATACCTGAATGCCCTGAAGTCTCAGGTGAGCCGCTACGACCGCCATAACCTTGGTAAACACCCTGGGGGCTGTGGTGAGACCAAAGGGTAGGGCTCTGAATTGAAAGTGACTGGCCCCTAGCTGGAAGCGTAGAAACCTCCTGGAGCTCCTGTGGACCTTGATGTGATAGTAAGCGCTCTGGAGGTCTAACGACCACATCCAGTCGCATTCTCTCAGAAACGGTAGAATGGACTGTAGAGTGACCATCCGGAAATTTTGTTTCTCTACTGACAGATTGAGGATAGACAGGTCCAGAATGGGCCTGAGGTCCCCCGTCTTCTTTGGCACTAAAAAGAACCTGGAGTAGATGCCTGATCCGGATTGATCTGGGGGGACCGGCTCGATGGCTCATTTGTGTAGCAGCTTCGAAACCTCTAAGGCTGCAGCCTCCCTGTGAGCGGGTGGAACATCTGGAAGGCGCTCTGGAGTTATGGGACATGAAATGAAGGGGATAGAGTATCCTCTGGATATGATGTTTAACACCCAGCGGTCTGCAGTAATGGACTCCCATGCCGATGGATGTAAGGAAAATCTTCCCCCGACTGCCTACAGAGTAGAGCAGCCAGGCAACTCCTCAGGATTGCTGTGCGGGTCTGTCGGAAAAAGGTTCCCTAGACCCAAAGTTTCTGGGACCCCCCTCTGCCTCTGGGACGGCGTAGGTCTTGTCCCCCTCTGTTTCTGGGGGACAAATATTCCTGAGTATCACAAAAGGAATGTGATTTCCGGAACCACATCTTCTTTTGCCCCTTTTGGTTCCTGGAATAGGACCTCTGGGGGTTAGAGAAGCAGATTCCGACAGCTGACAAAGTCTTTCCGTACTTCTCACTCTGGGTTAGTGTGTCACATACAGTCTTCCCAAAGAGGGATGATCCATCGAAAGGGGAGTTGATGAAAGACGCCTTAAAGGGGTCCGCAAACTGACACAGCCTGATCTAGGCGTGACACCTCAAGGCAATGCCTGTACCAGCAGCTCTAGCGGCTCCCTACGTAGCATGAGAGAGGAGACGCATAGAGGTATTTGTCACTGATTTCAGTGTTGTCATCTTTGCAGTGAAAGACTGCTTGTTCTGTTGCAACAGAGACTCCGGGGGCGACTCAGTTAGTTCCGATATAAGGTCTCTCTGCAGTCGGATAACGTGCGCCAAGTAATTCAGAGCACGAACAGAAAATGTCGCTGAGGAATACATGCGCTTCCCGAAACGATCCATTGTCCCGGACTCTTTTACTGGTGGATGAACTGAGGAACTCTCCTGTGCCAGTTCCTTCTTTGTGGCAGCTGCAACCACCAAAGCGTCTACTGGGGCTCCTTTGGCCCATGCCTGCCTGTCTGACGGCGGGGAAAGAATTTTGTATAGCCTTTTGGGTATAGGCTCTATGGTGTCAGGATCCTTCCATGCCCTATTGGTGATGAGGTCCACCAAAGGGTCTGCTGGAGGGGAGACCCAGGAAGTAGATGGGCCCGCGCCAAAGGCCTCCAGGAATACGGACTCATCCACACAGGGTTTGGGGGCTGACCAACCTCCTCTTTGGCAGAGGATCTCCATAATGTCTCCGAACGAGACGTCTTCGGTAGGTGATCTTGGAGAACCCTCTCCTTCATCCAAGTCCATATCAGTGGTAATGGACTCGGGGGAGTCCAGCTGCCTCATCTTACACTTGCACTTACGAGGTTCCTCTCCAGTGAGACTCTCTGGAGAGGATTTGTAAGCCTCCGAGGGTTCCCTGAGGGGAACAACCTGGGGTTGCTTTGGCACGAGCTGTCCCTGAGACAGGGTAATGGGAGCAGAATCCAAAATCAGAGGGGTCTGGGTAGGATCCGAGAAGGTGAGCTGTGGTCTCAACCCCTGGGAGAGAACCATTTCCACTGCCCTGAATGCCGATGGAGAGCACACCTCCATAGAACGTAAGGAAGAGGCTCTCCCCGGCACCGAAGCAGGGATCGGAGCCGACGGAGGGGTAGTCCAGGCACAGAGGAAGGGATCCGAAAGAGCATGATCTCAAACCTCGGGTCCGACTCCCCGACCATGGCTCCAAGAGTCTCCTGGATCAGAGATCGGATCAGAGGACCTCAAGATGATGGCCGGCGTCGAGGAAATGAGAACCATCGGCGCCGACCCAACAGCTCCGAAAGGTCTCGGACCAGAGAACCCCGAAGCATCGGGTCAGATCAGGGAAGAAGCAATAGGGTGGAACATAGTTGAAGGAGGACCCTCTCCAATGGGAGAGGGCCCTGGTAAGACCCCATCCGAATTTGGTACTGGATGAACCTCCTCATCAGCCTGTCCATATCCAGGTCGGAGACACTCCGAGTCGACCTGGAGGAAGTGGCCGACTCGTGTCTGGGCTAGATCTGAGGGGAGTGCCTCGTCTCCAATGGCTCCGGCTAGAAATGGGGAGAGCGAAGCCAAGAAGAACGAGACCTGGGTACCTTTGAAGAGGGGCTGGAGAAAGACTCCCTGTCCGGTGATCTTTTTTCTGGGCCTGTCTCTCTCCTTGTGGCACTTCTCCTTATCCCTTCTGTCCCTACCTCTCTGGGACGACTGCAATGAAGCAGGCTTGGTGGTAGGTTGAGTCCCTGCCTGCACAGTGTCACTGGCTGGAGAGGAAACCGAGGCAGACTCTAGGGCAGAAGCTGGTAGCAGACCCTTAGCCACAAGCTCAGCCCGGCAATCCTTCAAAGCCCTAGGGTTAAAGCCTGAACAAATGTTGCAGGATGCAGACAGATGGGCGACCCCTAAACATAGATCACACAGAGTGTGGCCATTGGCTGGTGAGAGCTTGTGACCACACTCTGTGCACTTCTTCAAAAGAACCTTAGGTTGTTCAGCCATAGTAGAGACAGTAAAATCCCTAACGGCCCACTCATATACACACTTAAACAGGGATTGGGCCTAGGCGGGAAACCAGTATCAAACAAAAACACTTAAAACTTTTTTTTTTTTTTTTTTTTTACAACTAACACAACGATCAAATGCGAAGGGAGGAAAAAAGGGAAAGGTATTCACACTCAACTATCACAAAAAGAAGAAAAACCTTGCCACCTTGCTTAGAGCTCAGAGACCACGATGCTGACTCTTACTGCAGCAAACGACATCTGGGTCTAGATACGAGGAAGTGATGTAATATAGGTAAGGGAGGAGCTTGGACCTCGGAGCTGATGCTTGAAAAGTTTTGCCGGCTCAGATCCGAATCGGATCTGTATACCCATTTGTGCAGAATGAATGAAGTCAACTACTTCAGATCGTAGATATTTCCTGCAGGAGTCCTTTATTGGGATGTGCAGACAGGCCTCATTTAGATCTAAGGTTGCTAACCAGGCATTTTTGGACAGCATAGGGAGAAGGTGCTGTAGGGTGAGCATTATGAATTTTGGTACCACCAGGAAGGTGTTTAGAATGGACAGATCTAAGATTGGGTGCCAGCTGCCCTCTTTTCTGGGTACCAGGAAAAGTCTGGAATAAAAACATTGGCCTATCTGTTCTGCAGGAACAGGCTGAATTGCCCTTATGGAGAGCAGGGACTGAACTTGGTTTTGTGCCTCTGCCCTCTGGTTTGGAGGAAGATCTGGGAACCCTTTTAGAGTTGGCAGCTTGTGGAAATAAAAGATGTACCCCTGGGATACTATGTAGAGGACCCATCGATCACTGGTGATGGAGGTCCAGTTTTTTGCATGCTGGGCAAGTTTTCCTCCTAGGGGCACGAGCAATTGGGCAGAGATGAGGGGTGGAGTTGAGAAGTCATTGTGAATTCTTTCCGTAAGGGGGTGGCTTAGCACTCCCTGCTTTAGAAGTGGAGGTACTCCATTGCTTAGATCTCTGCATACCCTGAGACTGTAATCTGGGGGGGGGGGTCGGTTTACCCTGGGTCTACTTTGAGATGTCCTTGAGGGTTCTGGAAAGGACCAATGTTTTGAGGGGCAATGCCTACTAAATCTTGGAGGCTGCACTTGCAAACAATCTTTGACTGTCTGCATAGACTTAGCCTTTTCTTCCATCTTTTTTAAAACCTCTTCTGCTTTGGTGCCAAACAGATTGTCCTTGTTCAGAGGAGCGTCCAATAATTTTGATTTGACATGGTCTGGCAAAGTCTGCTCCTTAAGCCAGTCATGCCTTCTAAGTACAGAATCTGTGACTGCTGCCCTGCAAGATGCTTCCAGGGTGTCAAACCCACATTTCACGGGTATGTTTGCTGACTTGGCTTGCAGAATGCATAAGCTCCAGTAATTCTTTATTTTCTGCACAGTCAGGAAAGGTAGAGAACTTTTGCTTAATAAGTTCCATAGTATGTTGCTGGTATTTCAGCGTGGAACTGACAACTTAATGCTCTAACAGCTACAGTTGCAGAGGTGTATACTTTTTTACCCCATCTGTCTATCTAAAGCTCGGGAATCCCTGTCCGGGGGGGTTCTTAGCTGTAGTTGCTTTTATTGCTTTAGGTCCTTGGAAGATGACCTCTGGGTCAGCAGTAGGATTTTTGAAGAGAAATTTGTGCGAGTCAGGGACTCTGTAGTACCTGTCAGGTTTCCTTGGAGCATTGGGTAAAGTAGTTAGACTGGATTCCATAAAGACATCTACAACATCCAGAACAGGAGGGATAGCTAAGGGTCTGTGCTGTGGTAGATCTAAAAATTCCCTGAGTCTCTTTTTGGACTGAGGATAATCCTGGCATTCCCAATGGAAATGCTCTCTCAAAGTATGTAGGGTTTCACCAAAAGAAAAATCATCTGGAGGAGAGGCAGAAGGAATGTATTCCTCTGCATCTGAATCCTCATAGGCAGATAAGAGCATGCCTTCATAATTAGAAACCTCAGAGTCATTGGACTCTTGGTCAAATAAAGCTGCTGGGGACAAGTCTCTTTCTTTTAGCAGGGGAAGACTGGCTTCCCCTAATCGGCATGATCAGGTCTTCTGCCATTTTAAGCATCTGAGATTGTGGAAATGAAGCAGGCTTTTGAGAATGAGTCCTCGGTTTTTTAGGAGTAGCTTGAACTCTTGGCCTTAGAAACTTGGTAGTTTTAGAAAGAACTGAAGACGCAAAAGAAGTCGTCGGTTTGTGTTGAATATCAGTAGTGTGAAGAGCTTCCTCAGAAGCTGGTGCCTGCACAGTGGCTCCGGACCCAATCAAGGTAGGGACATCCGCATCTTCCATAGTCAAAGAAGTGTCTTGTGGTATACCGGACTCTGAACGGGTCTCGGTAGCGGCCTGCAAATCCATTGGAGTGGGCATCAGGGGCTGCAAAAGCAACTCACTGAGTACCGGCGAACTGGCAACTAGCTTAACGGAAGCGTTGTCAGCAGTTTTGGACTTCTGCAGTCTGTCTCTGTCTTTATCCTTACTTTTTTTGGAAGAGTGGTAGTCGGATGGCTTACTGAAGCCATTTCGGAATACGGAGATCGAGAACGAAAGTATTTAGCTACAATAAGGGCCCGACGATGAATAGTTCGGGCGTTGAACAAAGCACAGAACCGACAGCGAGGTACGTCGTGGTCTGGGCCTAAACAGGTGACGCAGTAAGAATGGAAATCTTGGTGTGGTATTTGCTTTCCACAGACGAGACAATTGTTAACTTTTTCTGACATCGGTTAAAGCAAGGAAAAAAGGATCCCCAAAGGGGTACTTAGCTTTACAAGACTTCAAGATGATTCAATTTCGGAAACAAAAACTCAGGTAGTAGCCGACCAGCACAAGTGTAAACTGCTTCTGCTTTGAGCTCTTCGGCAAGAAAGACTGATGTAATTACGTTGGCTGCCTGTTTTTATACCTCTGAAGACCTGACGTCAGTAGTGAAGTGACAGCAACCAACACAGAAATACTAAGCCTCTGGTATTCAGGCTGACTGAGGGCTACCCCTGGCAGGATAACCCAAGTGTGATGACTGCAATAGTGAAACACGAAGAACATCTGCATCTTAAAAAATGAAGGAGAATTCAAGGAAAGGAAAACAGTATGCTACAACAAAATGATATTACCATAACCAAATCAACAACTATAATCAACACACTAGCATACAAATTTAGAAAAACCTCAAGCCACAAATTGGAATCCATTCACTACTCTTCCCTGCTACATGATCTTATACACAACTACATTTGAAAAGGATATTGCTGCTTTAGCAAGGTCAGAAATTAGAAGTTATGTACTCACCATAACGTTCCATCTGAGTAGGTAGTTCATTTGTCTGCAACCTGTGGGTTATGGATCCGATATCGGATCCGAGCCGGCAACTTGTTTCAAGCTAATGGATCCGAGCTCCTAGCTCCTCCCTTCACCCATAATCCCCTGCTAACCCTCCATGACCTCAGATCGAGTTTACCCCTCAATATATATCCAACAAGGATATCTAACAACTAGTAGATCCGAAAGAGGTCAGGGGGAAGGAGGGGGGGATGGTTGCAGACAAATGAACTACCTACTCAGATGGAACATTACGGTGAGTACATAACTTCTAAATCTGAAGTAGGATGTTCATTTGTCAGCAACCTGTGGGACAGAGTCCCCAGCTACCTGCACCTTGGGTGGCCATCATGGAAGGATATTACGAAGCACCACAGAGCCAAAGGATGCTCTCCCTCTAGAAAGCACATCTAGCTTGTAGTGGTTAATAAAGGTATGAGATGAAGCCCAAGTGGCTGCAGAACAAATATCATCCAATGGAACTCTAGACTTGAAGGCCGCAGAGGTAGAAATGGAGAGTGTGGAATGAGCACGAACTCCTTCTGGTGTGGGTCTACCCAAGGCTTGATATGCCAGTAGGATACATTGGGAAATCCAGCGAGATAAAGATACTTTAGAGATAGCTTTCCCCAAGTTAAATTTGGCAAAGGAAACGAACAGCTGGTCGGATTGTCTATGGCCAGCTGTCATATGAGTATAAAAGCGAAGCTGCCTATGAACATCTAATGAGTGCAGCTTGTACTCTCCCTTATCCTGGTATTTAGGGAAGAAAACCGGCAAATTTATGGATTGATTTATGTTGGTTTCTGATGCTATCTTGGGAAGAAAGGAGGGATTGATCCTGAGGTACACTCTATCTGGGTGAAAGATCAGGTAAGGAGGCTTCACAGAGAGAGCTTGAAGCTCCGACACTCTTTTAGCTGAAGTGATGGCTACAAGGAATGCTGTTTTCCATGACAAGAATTTGAGATCTACTGAAACAGCGGGTTCAAAGGGTGGAGCAGTCAAGGCTTGAAGAACTAATGTAAGATCCCAGGGAGGTTCGGCTTCCTTTACAGGGGGTCTAAGTAAAAAGATGCCCTTGAGAAAGGTTTTACACAATTTGGCTGACATCAAGGGCCCGTATCATGTCCCACATGGTAATGTGATATGGCTGCCAATTGCACTTTGACAGTTGAACAACTAGCGCCTTCCTGAAAGAGTTCAGTTAGGAAGTCTAATATGGATGGAAGAGGAGCAATAAAGGGATCTAGATCGTGATGCTCCACCCAGATGGAAAAACGTTTCCATTTACTGTGGTACACTTTCCTGGTGGAGGGCTTATGCGCTGCCACGAGGATGGCTTTAACTGGTGAAGAGATACCGGGAGTCCTAACTAGGAGTGGAACTGGAGCAACCAAGCTGTCAGTTTCAGATTGTCCAGGTTTGGAGTTGGTAAGTTCAACGGATGGGAGATGAGATCCGGAATGGGATCTAGAATCCAAGGGTGATTCACAAGGTGAGACCACAGGTAAGGGAACCAAATTTGCAGAGGCCAGAATGGGGCAATGAGAATCATCTTGCTCCCCAACCGCGAGGCTTTCTGTAAGAGTTGTATCATTAGTGGTAGAGGAGGATAGGCATAGAGTAGACCAGGTGGCCAAGCATGCACCAGAGCGTCTCTTGGAGTTTCCCCTGGAGGGGGGATTAGAGCGAAGAAATTGTCGCATTTGGTGTTTAATGGTGGAGATCGCCCATTCCCACACTCTCATGGCTTCACGGCATAGAGGGTAAGATCTGGTTCCCCCCTGTTTGTTGATATACCAGACCACCGACATGTGTCTGACTGAATTGCAATCGTTCCTGTGGGGAGGAAGCCCTGAAGTGCTTGCAACGCCAACAGCACCGCTCTCATCTCCAGAACGTTGATATGCAGAGAGGTCTCTGTATCGTTCCACGTGCCTTGGACTGTCCTGCCTGAATAATGCCCCCCCCCCCCCGAGGCGGGAAGCGTCCGTGGTCACCGTGGCGAGAGGGGGAGAGGTGCAGAAGGGACGGCCCGTATGGAAGTTCGAGGCTCGGAGCCACCACAGTAGCGCCCTCCTGCAAGCCTTGCTGATAGCAATGGGATGGTGGAGAGGAAGGGACAGAAAGGACCATTGCACTAGCAGAGTCCACTGCAGTACCCGCATGTTCAAACGGACGCATGGAAGGAGTGTAATCGCTGCCGCCATGGAGCCTAGTGCCCTCAGGACCAATTCCGCTGGTGAAGCCTTTGAATGGAGGATAGCCCACACATGAAGTTGTAAGTTCCGGATTCTCTCGAAGTTAGGAAGGCTCGCAAATCTCTGGTGTCTATTCTAGCACCTATGAATTCTATGACCTGCATTGGAGCCAGTAGAGATTTGCCGACGTTGATAGTAATGCCTAGCTGTGGGGCTAGATGGAGAAAGAAGTCTCTGGCTGAGCAAAGTAGATGCCTTGTTGGTGCGGTCAGGAGCCAGTCGTCCAGGTACGGAAAGACCTGTATTCCCTGGAGTCTCAGGTGGGCTGCAATCACTGCTAATACCTTGGTGAACACCCTGGGGGATGTGGTGAGGCCAAAGGGAAGGACCCTGAACTGGTAATGACTGGCCCCCAGCCGGAAGCGAAGGAACCTCCTGGATCGTTTGTCTGTTAAAATGTGGTAGTACGCATCCTTGAGGTCTATAGAGCACATCCAATCGTTTTCCCTCAAAAGGGGGAGGATAGACTGAAGAGTGACCATCCGGAATTTTTCCTTGGTTACTGACAGGTTCAAGCGGGAAAGGTCTAGGATAGGTCTCAAGTCCCCCGTCTTTTCTGTCACCAAAAAGAACCTGGAGTAGAACCCTAATCCGAGCTGGTCTTGGGGGACGGGCTGGATGGCTCTTTTTCTTAGCAGCTGCTGAATTTCTGCAGCTGCGGCCTCCCTCTGATCGGGTGGTACAACGGGGAGGTTCTTGGATTTGGGGACATGGAGTATTGGTATTTTGTACCCTCTGGATATGTTGCGAAGCACCCAGTGGTCTGTTGTGATGGACTCCCATGCCGCTAGGTGTTCCGAAAAGTGCCCCCCGACTGCCTCCAGAGTGGAGCAGCCGGGCAACCCCTCAGGGCTGCTGTGCGGGCCGCTCAGAGAAAGGTTCTCTGGACCCAAAGTTTCTTGGAGCCCCTCTGCCCCTGGGGCGGCGTCCTCCCTGTCCACCTCTGCCACGGTAGGACTGGTTGTCCAGAGCTGGTTGGGAATGTTGTGATTTTTGGAACCACATCTTCTTCTGACCCTTTTGGTTCCTTGAAAAGGACCGCTGGGGAGCAGGGAAGCGGACTCCGACAGCAGACAACGTCTTCCCGTCCTTTTCGCTCTGGACAAGTGTCTCGCGAACTGTTTTGCCAAATAGGGCAGAACCATCAAAAGGGGTGTTCGCGAAGGACGCTTTAAAGGGCTTCGTAAAATCGCAATGACGGAGCCAGGCCTGACGTCTCATGACTAGGCCTGCTCCGCTAGCCCTAGCGGCTCCCTCTGTGGCGTGGGACAATAGCCGCATAGAGGTGTTTGAAATCGATCTCAGAGTGGCCATTCGGGTGGAGTACAATTGTTTGTTATCCTCTGACATGGACTCAGTGGGGGATGCAGCGTATTCTTTGATAAGATCCCGCTGCATCCTGATGACATGTGCCATATAGTTCAGACACCTTATCGAGAATGTCGTTGAACTAAAGACTCGCTTCCCTAAGCGGTCCATCAAACGGGACTCTTTGCTCAGTGGATGAACTGAGGGGCTCTCCTGAGCCAATTCCCTCTTTGTGGCTGCCGCCGTCAACATGGCATCTACGGGGGGCCCCTTACTCCAATGTGATTGGTCTGAGGGGGGGCTAAGAATCCTATCCGGGCGCTTCGGTATTGGCTCCACGGTGTCCGGATCCTTCCATGCCCTGGTGGTAATGAGGTCCACCAGGGGGTCGGCTGGAGAGGACACCCAAGAGGTAGACGGGCCTGCCTCAAATACCTCCAGAAACACGGACTCATCAGAGGAAGACTTGGGGGCATACCACCCACCTCTGATTCTCAGCATCTCCATGATGTCTCCAAAGGAGACATCCTCAGGGGGCGATCTTAGGGAGCCTTCCCCTTCCTCCAAGTCCGTGTCCTCAGTTAAGGACTCAGGGGAGTCCATGTGCCTCCTTTTGCACTTATGCTTGCGGGGAGCTTCCTCGGGGGGACCGTCCGAGAAGGCCTCGCCAGCAACATCTTGTTCCAATGGAACCATCTGTGACATCGAAGCAGGCTGTCCCTTTGGCCGGGTGATGGAAGCCTGGCCCAGCAGAGGGGGAGTGCAGGTAGGAGTCGATGCAAGGACCGGGGGTCCGGATGCTCTCAACAGAGCACTCTCCACAACATCGAAGGCTGAGGGATAGCCACTCTCTAATGGATCCGAAAGTCGGCTCCCACTCGGATCCGATGAAGGGATCAGAGCCGGCGCCGAGACCATCGGATCCGAGGGACCAGTGTGCTCCGACCTGGACAGAGCTTAAGGCACACTGAATCCCCCGGATCCGAAGCTCGGACCACGGCTCCGAGAGGTCGGATCAGGCAGGCTCGAGGGCAGGGTCGGATCTGAAGTACCAAGTACTGTCGGTGCCGACCCACCCCCGGCTCCAACGCTGCTCGGCTCTGAACACTCCGAACCTAGATAGCGGGTCGGAGAAGGAGCAATTGGGTGGAAAAAAGGTGTCGAGCTCCCTGGGGCAAGAGCACTCCCATCTGCAGCTGGGCCTGGATGAATCTACGCATCATCCGGTCCAAGTCTGCATCGGATAAACTGAAAGTAGATCTCGAAGAGGCCACCGAGGCAGGCCTGGAATGCCGCCTCGATGACCTCGACGGAGATCGGGTCTCCTCCTCCTCGGGCCCCAGGGAGAAACAAGGGGATCGGAGCCGAGGAGGAGGAGACCTAGAAGCAGTGGAGGGAGAAGCGCGCTTAGCTGGCGGGGCTGAAATGGAGGTCTCGGCCCGCTGCTTGTGGTGTTTCTCCCTCCGTTTCTCCCTCATGGCCTCCCTGTCCTCCGACACTTTAGCGGGAGTTTGAGTCCCCGACGGAGGCAGGGGAGCAGGAGTGGCAGCAACCACAGGCTGTGGTGGAGCCACGGGGGCAGCAGAGGTAGCAGAGGCCGAAGCCGAGTCCGGGGGTAAAAGTCCCGCCAGGACCTGCTTCGACCTCCGCTCTTTCAGTGCCCTGGGGTTGAACACTGCACAGATGGTACAGCCCGAGGTAAGGTGTTCAACCCCAATGCACCGAGTGTGGCCATCAGCCGGGGAGAGCTTATGGCCACACTCGGTACATTTGGAAAATATGGCTTTTGGGGCCTCAGCCATTCTTTTTTGAAAAAGAAAAGGAAAAACAACTACACACACACACACACACAGGCCCCAAAAGAAACGCAACACACACTAACGACCAGTGAAGGGAAAGTAACTAATTAAAGATCAAAAAATAAGGAGCCTAACACTTACACACTTTTACTTGATTAATTTAAACTAAAGAAGAAATTTCTGACAAGAAATTACAGATAGAAATAGTAAAATATTTCACTTAGCTGACGAGCTCAAAAGGATCCAGCCATCCACAAGTGCGGCAAACTAAATCTGAGGTCATGGAGGGTTAGCAGGGGATTATGAGTGAAGGGAGGAGCTAGGAGCTCGGCTCCATTAGCTTGAAACAAGTTGCCGGCTCGGATCCGATATCGGATCCGTAACCCACAGGTTGCTGACAAATGAACATCCTACTTCAGATCACTAGTTCCAAGACACCAGAATAGATAACAGGAGTAGTCTTATCTTTATAAATCTCGTAATTAGTGGAACTCCCTTGAGGCTTTGTCCTATAGCCACTTTTTTGGCATCTTTTTCTGAGATGTCAGAACTGAGTCCAATGTCTGTCTCACCGCATATCCCGGTGATTAACTATGGAGCACAGCCCTTTAGTCTGCTGCCCTTCACTCCTTCAATGACAAAATAAACAGCTTTCTGGCATTTGGCAAAAGCAGAAAAAATAGTTTTATACAATACTGATGGCAAAAATATGGCACTTGTGAACTTTTCAAAATGCTAGATCCTTTCATCCCTGTCTTTTCAATGTGGCGGATGGGTCTTTGAGTCGCTTTCTGGATCTAAGCCAGCAAAGCTAGTGCTCCAGCCTCGAGCTCCACTAACTGTTTCCCCTCCCAGAATGCACCTGTGCTCTCTAAATTGCCTACCTCAGATTGAGTTTGCCACCTACAAGCAAGCCAGGAAAAATAGGTCACCTTCAGAATCCACAAATAAATCAATGGAAGGGGGAAGGATGTTGTATCGAACAGATAGGAATGAAAGGAACTAGCATGATGGTAAGTACATAACTACCATATCTTATTCATTCTATACCTATATTCATTCTATCCATTTGATCCAACTGATGGGTCAGAATCCTCAGCAACTGAAACACTTGGGTTACATTATGACAGGAGGCCCTTGAGGATAGAGAGAATAAAGGCTCCCCAAAAGAAGCCTAGACCTCAACAGCAAATGTCAGTGGTCTCTGGCTGACTAAATTTCCAGATGATTGCAAATTAGGAGCTGTCATTGAATCTCACACTGACACAAATGTTCTCCAGGAGGGGCTGACACAAACAACTGGTGTCAGAGTCATGGAATAAAACTAAATGCCAAGAAATCATTAATAGTATCCTTTGGGAAGTCATCCATCCCTGGTAACTATCATATTGACAACACACCCCTTAGAGTTGACCCAGTAGTCAGGGACTTAGGGACACACACAGATAGTAATCTAGGCTTTGTTCATCATGTGAAAACAGTGGTGAGGAAATCATTTGGTGTTGTGCAACTTATAAACAAAGGTATGGCATCTAAGTCCAAGGAAGTCATTGTTCCACTGTATTCGGCATTCATTAAACCTATCAATTCGGTACAATGCCCCCTTTGGTACGTAAATAACCAGGCACATCCAACAACTGGAACTTCCACAGAGGCTCCTCACTTAAAGAATACAGTGCGTAAGTAATATGTTCTATGCAGACCACCTCAAGGCCTTAACCCTGTATTTGGTCTCCGAAAGGCTTTGAGGGGAGATCTATGCCTGGCATACAGGGTATTGTCATACCCCACTCTGATGGGCCTCCTGCATATCCACAAAACAAACAGTACAAGAATTGCCAGACCTAAAGACTTAAACCTTGCCTGCGATATAAATAGGACCTGATGGACAGATAGGTATGTATCCCAGAGACTACCCTGTCTATGGATCAGGCTCCCCCATCCATGTGAAGCAGAGTTCCTCCCTATCCAATTCAAGTGCAACTTGGATAACTGGATGGGAAAATGGAAATTCATCCCTGTTTGGCACCTATGTCTATAAAGGACACAGGTAACCTGTAAATGGTTAACCTCTCCGGCCCATGCTTACACTTATCAAGGGTATCAGAACTCGTCAAAGATTTGGGATGCATGGGTAGGCTTAAAAGGCCCTTGTGGTCATTAGGCTAGTAAACACCTATGAACCTATAAATCTGATCTGTAATGATTAGAAAAGATATGCATTATAGACCCAGCTACAGCAACACAAATGACATCAATAGAATCTCCAATAGAAAAAGTTTTTTAAAACATCCTCCAGTTGCTGGCAGCAGGGGGTGGGGGTGGAAGGAGGTTCTGAGAATTCCAGCTGTAACATTTTACAGTGTTTTCTGGGGGACTGAGAATCCTCAGTGTTCTCCCACTGAAAATATTCTTGAAAAATTCTCAGAAAGATAATCCTTTACGAGAAGATTCATCTAGCATGCTCCCCACCGAGTCTGAAGAGGAGAAAAACCCGCATCTGTCCCATCACATTCCCCTTCAGATTCAATTTCTTGAATCGCTTCAAGAAAAGAGGAATCCCTTTTTCTTTTACCAGAAACCACTTGATAAGAAGGGTCAATAGCCTGTACACGACACTGAGCTAAACTAAACCATCCCTGTGCAGTGAAACTTGAGCAAGAAATGCTGTATGTTTAGTTTTCTGTTTCTTTTTGACAGGAAAGTTAGGTTGAACAGGATTTTTAATGGCAGCAACAGCTTACTCAAGGATGGGAACAACATTCTGGTTAAACATGGGCACCTTCCCTGCCTCTTCTCCCAACACCAACAAAAGTGGATCTTCCTTGCCCACTGGACAACACCAGGTCCAAAGTGGCTGAATGAGCAATAGCAGATGGATCCAGGGAAAAAGATGAATGGTTTGAGAAACCAACTGTGGCCACAGTAGACTCACTCACCTGCAGCACAGACAAACCAGCTGTGGCCACAGTAGACTCACTCACCTGTAGCACAGACAAATTGCTAGTTTGCTGAGGTGACAAAGAATGTTTAGTTAACTGTTTATTTTTGTGGCTGGAAAAAGGACCAACCATGGGGACCAGTATTTTGTTACACAATGAAGCCGAAAATGGTGCCCCTTTCCCATGAAAGCTAAGCAGCACAAGCCCATAAAATTTCAATAGTAGTATAAAGTTACTTTTCCTAATAAAAGCACAGTAAATAGCACTCTAATACTCTTTGCCAGTCCCAAAAGTAATTTAAATACAGTTTCTCCACAGGTAAAAAAAATGGTTTTAGAATGTTTTAAACAACTTTTTAACTATCAAACACAAAAGTCTGCTCCCATTTAAAAGTACAGCAAAGTTTCAAAACAGTCAATAAAAAACATATATTCTTAGCTAAACATGTACAAGAAATTAAATTAAAACGTTAAAAATAATATGTAGGAGGTGTTTCCTCAAAGGTAGCTTATCTGTCCAACAATGGAACAGCACAAACAGACAGCTGATCCTCTGAAGCCTGGAGTAGAGCACTCCCTTCGGTAGTAGGGAAGCTGTGAAGGGCTTGGCATCCAAACCAGTCTGCTTAGTCAGCCCAGCTCAAGCTGACTAAACAGTTTTGATGCATGGAAGGTATCCTGAAGCTTTGGAAGCTGGCTGGTTGTTGCATCCTATTCACAGGATCATAGGAAGTCACTAAGCTACTGGTCATGAGGCCTTTCCAAGCCTAGCCAAAGTTGTGGGCCCATGTTTCCAAGATCAGCACCTATCCTCCCTGTCAAGCAAGGACATAGGTGGTATCCCACGGGTATATTTTTTTTATTACCCATCCAGTTGTCCAGGCTATGCTTGAACAGGGCCAGAGAAGTACTCTGCTTAACATGGAGAGGGAGTCTATTCCACAAATGGGGGACTCTCTATGCAGGACATAAGATATAAAGCTTAAGCTACTGCAGCAGTGATCAGTATGAAGAACATTCTAAGAACATTCTAAGAACATTCTAGTTCCATTCAGCTCAAAGCCAAACACAAGGAGAGATCATCAAATTATGTGCAGGTGAATATCAACATCTAAAGATTTAACAAGGCTAAGGGCATATTTCTTAAGAAAGAAAACCATTTAGGAATAAAACGTTTAGGCTGTCCTTAAAAATTTACGACAGAGTCTAAGAAAGAGACTAAGATAGGACCAAAAGTGCCACCACAGTGTTAAAAAAGCAGACTGAGATATGTATGATCTCAACTGATATCAAAGACAGAACCACATATAGTAAGCTCCTTACACTCCAGAACAACATATAGGGACCCTACTACTGGTCATGCAGAGATGGACACCAGCATCTACTACATCAAATAAGGCTAAGGAAGCATCTGTTAGAAGAAAGGCTAAGTAAGGTAAAAAAAAAATCTTCTGTTCTAAAAACTACCACTGGCATTCAAATTAGACAAACAAGACTACAACTGGCAATACACCCCAAAAGGGATCTTTCACATTTAGGTTAAAACACAGATGTATGACAACATAGTCATGCACAGATACATGATTTCCAAAACAGTCAAAAACCTGCTGCTAACTCCAAAACGTAAAAGTCCGTAAGGAAGAAAATGGCTGGTGCAGAAAGTCAGCTAACAAGAAGTACAGCTGTGAACGAATTTACTGCAACAGTAGATGTCCTACTGATCATTGCTGCTGTATTCCAAACAGATTGGTTAATGCACCAAATAACCTGGATGTCAGGTCAGGTCAGGTTACAAAAGCCAAAATCCTTCCATACGGTCACATGTCTAACATATGACCTAAACAAATGGGTAAAAAGGTGCATAAGTGGCCATATCAGAGATCATCACACTATCTCCAAGTCAGTAAGACTGTAGAGGCTTGAGCAGCAAAATAAAATGATCAGCTAAGAAGAGAGAAGCAGAATGACAGTGGTCTCCTTGGTCTATGGGGAAGAGAAAGGAGGCATAACAGAAAGGGAAGGTAGGATGGGAAAGGAATACTGCAACAATGATTTAAGGAAGATCATAATACAATCGGGAAAGAACATAACAGTAGATGTCCTACTGATCACTGTTTTGGTATTCCAAAGAGTGGGGTAATTCCCAAAGCTTATGAAATGTGATGGTACTGGAGGAGAAATAGAAAGTACAGTTGTGTACACTTACTACAAATGTAGATGCTCAAGTGTATTCACTGTTGCAGTCATCACATTTGGGCTATCCCTGCCAGGTTAGCCCTCAGCCGGCCCGAATACCAGATGCTTAGTAATTCTGCGTCGGCTGCTGTCACTTCAGGACTCACATCAGGTCATCAGTAGTATAAAGTAAGGCAGCCGACGGCATTATATCAGTTTTTCTTGCACTGTCAGGAGCCCCCAAGTGGGAGCCAGGTTATGATGGAAGAACCCCACCAGTAGAAAGTAAATACTAAAATGTCCCTTGTAAGGAGAGAGACAGAGACAGAAGAGGGGGATGGAGGGAGGGAAACCAGGACTGCAACAGTGAATACACTCGAACATCTACATTTATGGTAAGTGTACACAACTGTACTATGTTCTTAGTGTTTCACTGTTGCAGTCATCACATTTCAGTTGATTCCCAAAGCTGAGGAAAAGGGTGGAGGCAGTCAAGGAGACTAGGGGCTGGCTAGGATGCCCTCCAAGACTGCAGTGGCAAAGCATCCCCTGGATTTGGAGAAGAGAGGCAGGTGGTAATGTTTGGTGAAAGTGTGAACAGATGTCCAGGTGGCAGCCTCCAGGATGTCCCTAGTGGGGACTCCTCTGAGGAAAGCTGCAGAGGTGGAGGCTGCTCTGGTGCTCTGGTGGAGTGAGTCCTGACCCCCTTAGGGGGAGGCTTTCCGTGTTGCTTGTAACAGAAATGGATGCAGTGTGCTATCCATTTAGAAATTGTTTGTTTGGAGATGGCTTTGCCCTCTGCCCCCGCAGCAAAGCTAACCAGCAATTGATCAGACTTTCTGAATGATTTAGTCCTGTCTAGATATAATCTGAGCTGTCTGTGCACATCTAGAGAGTGAAGGATCCTTTCCCCCTTGCTCTGTGGGTTAGGAAAAAAAGTGGGCAAATGAAAGGATTGGTTGAGAGCCACACTGGACACCGCTTTGGGCATGAAGGATGGGTTAGTCCTGACACAAACCCTGTCAGCATGAAGATGATGAAGGGCTCCATAGTCAAGAGTGCTTGTAGCTCAGAGACCCTTCTGGCTGAAGTGATGGCCAGAAGAAAATATGTCTTCCAGGAGAGAAATTTTAACTTTGCTAAAGATGCTGGTTCGAAGGTGGGCAGGGTGAGCTTTTCCAAACACAAAGTTAAGGTCCCAAGCTGGGGTATGTGCTCTTCTGGGTGGCCTCAAGTTGCTAGCTCCCTCTTAGGAATTGTTTGATCAGAGGGTGTGAGAAAAGGGGCTGCTCAGTGGGGAAATGAGCAGAGATAGAAGAGGCATAAATCTTAATAGAGGAAAAAGAGAGACCACTGTGTAGCAGGTCAGCTAGGTAATCCAGGATGAGAGGGAGGGAGGGAGGGCTGTGCTGTATCACCTCCCATAGTCTGAATCCAGGTGCAGAACCTTTTCTATTTGCCAGCATAAGACTTTCTAGTGCTAGGGCGTCTGGCCTCATGTATAACATCTAGTACCTGTTTACTGAGGTTGGCAGATTGATCAGTGGTTAGGGAATAAGCCAAGCTGCGAAATTGAGGGTCTGCAACTGGGGATGCATGAATTCTCCTTCCCTCTGGGTCAGGAGGGTTGGGGTCTGAGCGAGATGCCATGGTGGCAGTGGGGACAGGTTGCGCAGCAGTGGGTACCAGTGCTGATGAGGCTGTCTGGAGCAATAAGAATTGCCTTTGGTTTTTCCTCCCTTATTTTGAGCAGTACCCTGGTAATGAGAGGTAGTGGAGAAAAGGCATAGACTAAGAGACTGGCCCAGGGGAAGGACAGGGCATCCACTTTCCTAGCCATGTTGTGATGCTCCCTGGTGCAGAACTTGCTGAGCTGATGGTTGGTGTGGGAGCAGAGGTTAACCTTCGGGGTGCCCCATTTCTGAGTTATTAGGGTGAAGGTTCTTTTGTTTAGCTGCCACTCATGTGGGTCTAGAAGATTTCTGCTTAAGTGATCTGCCATAGAGTTTAAAGAACCTGGCAGGAATTGTGCCAACAGGTGTAGCTTCATGGCAGAGGCTGTGTGCCAAAGGGTCATGGGTAGCCTTCATAGAGGGTAGGAGTAAATCCCTCCCTGCTAGTTGATATACCATATCACAGTGGTGTTGTCTGTTTTGATCAGGAGAGCCCATGGGAGAGAAGGGGCCTGAAAGCTGTCAATGTGTGCTGGACAGCTAACATCTCTTTTTAGTTGATGTGCAGATGGATTTGCTATGGGCTCCATTGGCCCTGTATGCACCTGCCCTACAGGTTTGCACCTCAGACATAGTCTGATGCGTCTGTGGTGAGGGTCTGGTTGGCAGGGGGTGGTGAGAAAAGTAGTCCCTTGTTGTGGGAGCATGCTGCTGCCCAGGAAAATTTTTCCTGAGGCAAGGTATCATGGGTATAAGAGTTTCCAGTTCTTGAGAGTGTTGACACCAAAGGCTTTTTAGGTACCACTGAAGTTTCCTCATAAGCAGTCTGACAAATGGAATGAGTAGAATGCAAGCTTGCAGGATTTTCCTTGCAGATAACTGGGGTCTGCTGGCTATTTGAGAGAAGTAGGCTGTCAGGTATGTTTGCTTTTCTGGTGTAAGGAATGTCATGTGGAATGCCGTGTCCAGGCTTGCTTCCAGGAATATAATCCTTTGGGTAGGTACTAGTTTGGATTTCTTTTTGTTGATAGTGAGGTCAGTAGGGAATTTAGAAAGGCCAGGTGCTTGAGCAGCTTTTCCTGTCCACCTGAATTAGGCAGTCGTCTAAATATGGGTAAATTTGGATATTCCTTTGTCTGCAAAAGTCAATGGCCAGAGCCAGACATTTTGTGAAAACTCTGGAGGCCGTATATAAGCCAAAGGGAAGTGCAGAAAACTGAAAGTGCAGAGATCCTACCCTGAAACATAGCTATTTCCTGCATGATTTCCTGACAGGAATGTGGAGATAGGCCTCTTTTAGGTCTAAGGTGGCCAGCCAAGTATCCTTGGAGAGCATGGGTAGCAGTTGCTGGAGGGTGAGCATTTTGAATTTTGGTATCACCAGGAAGGCATTTAAAATGGATAGACCGAGAATGGGGCGCCAGGTGCCCTCTTTTCTGGGTACCAGAAAAAGTCTGGAGTAGAAACCTTGGAATTTCTGTTCTGCAGGAACGTGCTTGATTGCCCTCATAGAGAGCACAGAAAGACTTAATTTTGAGCCTCTACCCACTAGTTTGGAGGTAGATTTGAGAATCCTTCTGGGATTGGAAGAGTGTGGAAAGAAAATTTATATCTCTGGGGCACTATGTTGAGGAGCCAACGGTCGCTGGTAATGGTGGCCCAGGTGCTTGTGTGAAAGGACAGTTTTCCTCCTAAGGATAAGTAAAGGTGGGCAGAGGGAGGGGGTGGTAGAGAGTCATTGTGAGTTCTTACCATGAGGGGTGGCTTACAACTCCCTGTTTTTGAAGTGGAGGAATTCCACTGTTTTATCTCTGCATTCCCTGTGGCTGCTGTCTGGGTGGTCTGCTTCCACGGGGTCTGGGTTGAACTGACCTGGTGGGAGCAGGAAAGGACTAGTGCTTGGACGGGCAATGCCTACTGAACCTGGGTGGCTGGACCTGTAAGAAATCCTTAACTGTCTGCACAGATTTAGCTTTTTCTTCCATCTTTTTTAAGACCTCCTCTGCCTTAGTGCCAAATAAGTTGTCTTTGTCCAAGGGTGCATCCAACAATTTAGATTTAATATGGTCTGGCAAGGGCTGTTCCTTAAGCCATGCATGCCTTTTAAGGACAGAACCGATGACTGCTGCCCTGCAAGAAGCTTCTAGAGCATCAAAACCACAGTGTAAGGTGTGTTTAGTTACTTGACTTGCAGAATGCATTAACTCTTGTAACTCTTTAGATTCTTCTTAAGCAGGAAAGGAAAACACTTTTTGTTTGAGGAGTTCCATGGTATGTTGCTGAAATTTTAGCATATGGAACTGGCAATTTAGTGCTCCGACAACAAGAGTAGCAGAGGTGTATACTTTTTTACCCCATCTGTTTAGTGCTCTGGAATCCCTATCAGAGGGGGTGGATTTCTTAGCACAGGTTGCTTTAACAACTTTAGGCCATTGAGAAATTACCTCAGGGTCAGCAGTACGATTTTTGAAAAGACATTTGTGAGTCAGGGACTCGGTAATACCTGTCAAGTTTTCTGGGTGCAGGAGGTAGGGTGTCAGGAGTCAAACTGGATTCCAGGCAAACATCATCAACAACATCTAGGACTGGGGGAATGGCCAGGGGTCTGTGCTGTGGAAGATCTAAGAATTCCCTGAGTCTCTTTTTAGACTAAGGGTAGTCCTGACATTCCCAATGGAAATACACCCTTAAGGTATGAAGGGTTTACCCAAAGGAAAAGTCCTCAGGTGGAGAGGTTGAGGGAAAGGAATCCTCTGCATCAGAATCCTCATAAGCAGAAAGGGGATGCATGTCTTCATCTTCAGATGCATCAAAGTCATCAGACTCCTGTTCAGACAAACTACTGGGGACAGATCTCGAATTCTTTTGGAAGGGGTAGCTTGGCTTTTCATGATAAGGTCTTCCACCATTTTAAGCATTTGAGACTGAGGCAAGGAAACAGCTGCCTGAGAGTGGTTCATCTGTTTCTTGGGTGTGGTTCATACCCTGGGCCTTAGAGACTCGGTCATTTTCGAAAGAACGGTAGACGCGAAAGAAGTCATCAGTTTGTGTTGAGAATCGGTAGTGAGAAGTACTTCTGCAGAAGCCCGTGCCTTCTCAGCAGACCCATCCAGGGGAGAGACAACCACGGGATCCCTAGTCGAAGAGTTTTGCAGCATGGCGGACTCTGAAAAGGTCTCGGTAGCAGTCAGCAAATCCACAGAAGCGGGCATCAGGGGCTGCGAAAGCACCTCACTGAGGACCGGAGAACTGATGACTAGCTTAACAGAAGCATCGTCGGTAGGTCTGGACCTGTGCAGTCTGTCTCTATCTTGATCCTTATGTTTTTTCAGAAGATCTGCTGTCAGATGGCTTACCGAAGTCATATCGGAATTCGAGAACTGTAACTGAAAATATGTAGCTACAATAAGGGCCCGACGACATATAGTTCTGGTGTTGAACAAAGCACAAAAGCGACAGCGAGGGACGTAGTGGTCTGGACCTAAGCAAGTGACGCAGTAATAATGAAAGTCTCGGTGGGTTATTGGGTTTCCACAGGCGAGACCGTTGTTAACTTTTTCTGACATCAGTTAGGGCAAGAAAAAAGGGTCTCCAATGGGGTACTTAGCTTTAGAAGACTACAGCTTCAATTCAGAAGACAAAACACAGATAGCAGATGACTGGCACTCGTGCAAACTGCTTCTGCTTTGGGCTCCATGGCAAGAAAGATTGATGTAATGGCATCGGCTGCCTTACTTTATACTACAGATGACCTGAAGTCAGTCCTGAAGTGACAGCAACTGACAGAAATACTAAGCCTCTGGTATTCGGGCCGGCTGATGGCTACCCTGGCAGGGATAACCCAAATGTGATTACTGCAACAGTGAAACACGAAGAAAATCTGTCCAGTAATCCAGAGAGGTCTGACCAGGCAAAAGCATCACCGGATTTAAAAAAAGTATACACTCTGCAGTGTTTGGTATAAGTATGCACAGAAGACCAAGTAGCTGCTTCTAGGATAGTTATAGAGTTAACCCCCACCCCACCCCGCCCCCAGTAAAAGGCTCCAGATTAAGCCACTGCTCTAGCAGAATATCCCTTGGCTGGAAAGGGTATGGGTTTACCAGGCTGAACATAGCAAAAAGAAATGTATTAAGAAATCCATTTAGCAACAGTCTGCTTAGATGCTGGATTCAATAACTTAGAATACTGGAAGGAGACAAATAATTGCTCAGACTTGTTCTTAGGTAGGTACTAGGCTATCGTCCCAAGGGCCTAAGTAAGCCTAACCGACAAGGTTCCCTGGCTTACGCCACCCAAGAAAGTTAATTTCTGTGCCCCTGTCGAGCAGAGCCACAAAAGTGATCCCCTGGGTGTATTTCCTATTTCCCATCCACTCATCAAGATTTTTCTTGAAGAGTGCTAATAAGGAACTTTGCTTGACATAGATGGGTAGCTTGTTCCAGAGTATAGGAAGTCTATGGGACAGGAATCTATCCCTCCAGCATGTCCTGTTTATTGTGGTGACAAGGCTTAGGTCCCTAGAGCATGCAGCTCGGAGGGATTGAGACTTCTTTAGGTGTAACATGTCCAACAGCTCTGGGTTTAACACAGCTTTATATGTTAGGCAGAGATCTCCACGGAGTAGGCGATATGCTACAGAGTAAAGCTGGATTTTTTTGAGACGGTCAGTGTAGGGCATCTGTTTGAGGCCAGTAATCCTCCTTGTGAGGTACTTCTGTGGCTTTTCCAGCTGCTGTCTTGTGAGGTACATACCAAAAGGGGAATGTACTCTATAATGGGTCTAATGAGTGCCGAGTAGAGGGGAACAATGACCTCTTTTTTCCTGGATAAGAACCCTTTTCTGATGAGGCGTGCCACAAAGAAGGATTTCCTGACTACTGTGGTGATGTGATTATCAAAGGAGAAACTACTGTCCACCTGGGTCCCAAGGTCTCTTATCACACATTTGGTGTTAAGTAGACTGCTGTTTAAGTAGTAGTTCATGGGTACAGAGTTTTTACCAAAGGGGATGACCATGCATTTTTTGGAATTGAGCTTGAGACCATGCCTCTGACACCCGGCATCTGTCTCAGTGAGACCCTTCTGTAGGATGTCCACATCATTTGGGGACTCGACTATGGCTCCTAGTTTGCAGTCATCTGTGAACTTCATTAGCCAGAGGCCTTCTGTGTTAGTCTGTACTTCAGAAAAGTACATACAAAACAGGAGAGGTCCCAAGACTGAACCCTGTGGTACTCCAATTGTCACTGGTTTGAAGTCAGATTTAGTGTCTGCAACTTTTACAGTGTGGGTTCTGTCAGTGAGCCAGTTGGCAACCCATCTTGTGTCATAGGGATTTATAACTAGTTTAGGGAGTTTAGCTATAATTCCAGAATGGGGGATGGTGTCGAAAGCCTTGGCAAGGTCAAGATAGGCTATGTGAATTACCTTACCCTCGTCTACTGCTTTGGTGACTGCCTCAAAGAAGTCGATCAGGTTCAGAGGGCATGATCTGCTTTTCACAAACCCGAACTGGGTGGTGTCCAGAGTTTGGAGGTTACCAATGTCTTTGTTTATAACTTCCATGATGATACGTTCCATGGCCTTGCAGATCAGGCTCATCAGGCTAATAAGGGTGATAGTTCCTGGGATCAGTGGGCGGCTCCCCCTTTGTGGAGTGGGATAACTGCTGCTGTGTGTGATTCAGTGGGCACAAAGCCTGATGTGAGACTATGATTGAACATGGTGCTTAGGTGGGAAGGCAGTTCATTCTGAAGTTCATGTAAAACGCAGCCTAGGATGCTGTCTGGTCCCATGGATACTGTGTTTTTGGTTTCAGAGAGTGCAGCTTTTACCTGAATAGATGTGATTATAGGGACGCTGCACTCTTCCTGTATAGATATGGACCCTTTAGGGTGTGAGGGGGGGGGTTTAACTGAACCTATCTGCCAAGAAGTTGGCAATATCAGTTGGTTCTGTAATTTTCATGCCGTTATACTGTAACTCAGAGCAGATCTGGGTGTTGCCATTGAGATTCTTGACATAGCTATAGAATGCTTTGTGGTTGCTCTTAGAATCAGTGGCAATTTTGTTTTCGTAGCTAGCTTTGGAGGATCTTATAAGGGATCTCAGCTTCTTACTGAGGCTGACCAGGGAGCTCCTCCACTCATGGGATTTTACTCACTTTTGCAACACTTTCTTGCTTCTGTTGCAGAGTTTATGGCAGGGGGCCATCAATTTGGCTTCCTTTTTTTGGAGGATAGTGTCTTGGTTCTGTATGGGATAGCATGATCCATGCACTCGTACAAGTGCTTATAAAGTGCATTTGTGTAGGATTCAGCAGTCGTAACTCTATTGTCCATGCGGAAGGGTGTCATGAAGTTCGCCACTTCTGTCTTAAGAAGCATGAAGTTGGCTTTGGAGAAATTTTTTACCGTGGTTTCCTTAATGACGGGTGGGGGTAGGATGTGGATAAACTGATCCAGGGCACTGGAATTTATGAATTCCAGAAAGCATTGAGCGAAGGAGTTGGTAGTTTTCCCAGTTAACGGTGGGGTAGTTGAAATCGCCCATTATTAGGGTGTTTGGCTGAACCCTAATATTTTCCAGTATATCAAGAAAAGAGGATTGGGAATCCTGGGGCATGGTGGGGAGCTGTAGCAAGCTACAATTTGGATTTCAGTTTTGCCCAGAGTTAGTTGCACTTGGATAACCTCGAATGCATTATGTTGCGCAACTAGCCTGGAGATGTGGATATCCTTAATGAATATGGACACACGTCCGCATTTGTATTCTGGTCCAGGTTAGATGGCCGAAAAGTGTGGTATGAGTTATAGCCTGGTAATGCAGGGGTGCTCTCTAGAGCCTTGAACCAGGTCTCAGTCATTGCACAGATATCGATGTTCTCCATTTTAAGGAGTGCTTCGAGTGAGTGCATTTTGAGATTGAGACTTCTAGTATTGAGTAGCATTACCCTCTGTTTTTGCTTGCCAGTTCCTGTTATGGTGCTGAATTTGTCATTTGAACCTTGCCTAAAAATGGCACTACAGGGGCGGCAAGACCCTTAGCCAGTATCCAGAATCCCAGGGGCGACAGGTGCAGGCCATCTCTGGCTAAGCATTGTGGTCTGTCAACTATGTCGTCCCAGACTGACAGACACTGGAACCCCTTAGAATTACACCAAAAGTTTAGCCAACTGTTGAAGTCAATCATTTTGCCCTTGTACTGCGGTATCATTCTAGGCGATGGCAGGATGTTACTCAGGGCTAGGGTCATACCTGCCTGGGCTACAAGACTGGAGAGCTCTTCCAGGTCTCTTTTCATGTAGTCCAGAGAGGTACATCTCAGGTCGTTCACACCAACACGGACAATGACAGAGTCATATTTGTACTTGTTGTGAAGTGACCTGAGTGCGTGGGTTATGTGTCGGATCCTGGCACCTGACAGGCAGCTGACAGTAACCTTCTCCTTGTTTAGCCTGGTGAGTGGGACATCAGTGTGCCTGACTATAGAGTCACCAATGGCTAGTGTGTTGGGTATGTTGTTTTGCCCTATGGGTTGTGGTTTATTGGCACACTGAGTCTGTGGGCTATGTGTCATTTGGGTTGTGTTGGGGTGTGGAGGTTGTTGCGTTTCTGCTTTGGAGGTCTCTGTTGCTTGAGCAGATTATTATCGAGAGCCTCCGCGAATGCTTTTGTGTTTCTATGTGTGGATTTTGGTGGAGTAGGTTTAGTGGGACTATGTGATGAGTGGGGTGTGGTGCAAGTTTTTACCTTCTCCTCTTGACTGTCAAGTTCAGTCTTGGTTGGAAAGAGCTTTACCTCCAGTTTGGCTACATAAGTGCATCTCTCACATGTTGTGGTGTTGGGTGGTAGGAGGAGAGGGTTGTCTGTGTACATGAGGCAATTGCTACATTGCCCCAAGATGCCCAGATTCATCAGATAGACAGGAGAAAGACTGGGAGCTGACCCTTGAACATGCCTGAATAGAAAACTACTTTCCTCTAGACAAGTGAGGGAAGTGAGTATAATAGCTGTTTTTCTCTACGCAAGTGAGGAAATTAAGTAAAGGGGAAGGGTGAGTGCTGCAGTAATTTGCAGCTTATTTAGTGCTAACAACAAGTTCTGAACAAGTGCTGAGCATGAATAAGCAAATTCAAGTGCTAAAACTAAGAATCTGTACCTGGATCTTGTGGTTACTAGGCTACCTAGTGATTATCACTCCCACTGATAAGCTAGAAGGCTTCCCTCCAACACAGAAAGGCTTAGGGGGCTCAGAAGCTTACAAGCAGTCCTGGATACAGCAAATCTGTACCTGGACTAGACTAGTTACAGGAAAGATGGGAAACTAGCGCAAATGCAGGCTTTTAAACCAGTAAGTTGAAAGAGATGGAAAAACTGCCTAAACGGCCAATAAACTACAATTCCTGGGCCAGAAACCACTCTTGCAGTAGATAAGCTAGAAGACCTCCCTCCAACACAGAAAGGATTGGGGGGGCTCAGAAGCTTACAAACAGTCCTGGTCACAACAAATCTGTATCTGGACTAGACTAGTTATAGGAAAGGCAGGAAAAGAAGCTTAGAATTTTTTTTTTGGAACGTGGAAAGGGAGAAAAGAGAAATAGAAGATGATTCAAAATTAAGGACCTAAGTGGCTTGCCCTTCACAAATGTTCTCTCTGCATTAGGTAGAATGAGCTAGTGACACTAGACTGGAATTGAGCTGGGATAGAGCTGAAAAGATGGGACTGGTAGGAAGTGTCTGAAGTTAAAACATGCTCACTGTACTTGGTTGAGTGAGCAAATGAGATAGACCCAGGAGGAGTGTTCAAACACAAATTTACAGGAGGGGCGGGCAATTCCAAAGCCACCAGGATTAACACCAGAAGAAGAACATGGAGGGAGGGCAGGAAACTAACTGCAGCTAGAGAGAGAGAGACCACAGTATTCTATGAAACAATTAAACAGAAAAATAACTAGAGAGAGACACAGACCACAATATTCAATGAAACAATTAAATAGACAGAAAAATAAAATGCGGTACAGTCTTTAACACTGTAAGTTTTTGCTTAACTCAGCTAGTAATGCAGGTGATTGTGGGTATGTAGTAGAAGCCAAATAACTCAGATATTGAGCAGTAATACATTCAAAGATATGTGCCTAACACTTATAAATACAGAGAAACCCTCTAAGCTAAGAGTTTAACACTGTGGATATCCTTAGTCATATACAAGATAATGCAAAATCCTTTCTCTTATTTTGTGGATTACAACAGAAGGTGGGAAGATTTTGACCTATTTGAGAGAGAGATCATTTGCCACTTTAGGTATAAAAGTGGGACTGGCCCTCAAGGACACACCACTGTTCTTTATGAAAATTAAGGAAGTGAGGGGTTGCCATAACAGCCTATAGTTCACAGACTCGCCTAGCTGAGGTAAAGACTACCAGAAGAATGGTCTTCCAAGTACATAATCTGAGACAGGCAGACACTCATCGTTCAGAATTAGGGTGGGGGAGTTTTTCCAGCACAAAGTTGAGGTCCTAAACAGGTGGGATAGCTTTCCTATCAAGTTTTAGGTGAAATACCTTTTAAGAATTATTTTACCTCTACTCTGGACAGAAGAGGAGGATTCAGAGGTAGGCAACTAAAGATGGCAGAAAGGTGCGTTTTTAGTATGCCAGGCCAGATTTCAACAGCTCACACAAATAGAAGATCACTGGGGTGTTCAACTGTACCAAGTCCAGCTCATGCACATGACACCACAACTGCACCAAGTCCAGCTCATGCGCATGACACCAGATAAAAAGTATTTTCCACTTGGCTATGTAATATTTCCTGGAAGCAGGTTTACTTCCTCCTGAAGATCCTGCAGTACATACTCAGAAAATTAGTGACTAAAAGGGATCAGATTCCTATCATCCATAACGCCACATTGAGGGATTACAACTTAGGATGAATGAATGAGCCCTTCTGTTATGCGAGCAAGTCCACTCTGAAGGGTAACTTGTGGTGATGGCCCTTGGATGGTGGTAGAGAAGGAAGATTCTGTGCTGCCAAGGCCAAATCAGGGTCACCAGTAAAATCTTTGGGTTGTCACTCTGAATCTTTACTAACTTCTTGGGAAGAATAGGAAGTGCAGGGAAGGCAAATAAGAACCTCCATTTCCAAAGACAAAACATTGCATCTGTTTTCCAAGCTTGGAGACAGTATATCCTGGAGCTAAAAAAAAAAAGAGGAAGCTGTTGTCATTGGAAGGAAATATATCTATCTGTAGAATCCACTCAGTTGTGTAATATGTTTAGGAAGATCTCCCTGCTTGGCATCCATTTGTGGGGATCTTCCCTTGATCTGTTAAAAAGCTTAGAAAGTCTGCCAGGACATTGTCCTACGAGGCAATGCAAATCACTTGGAGAAACAGGTCTGCTTTTGTGGCCAGCTCCCATAACAAATGAGCTGGTCTGCACAGATGATAGCATATGGTGCTCCCATGCTTAGTTATGTACCACATGACAGTAATGCTGTCGATGTGCACTCTTAAGGGACCTGAATTTCAAGAGTGAAAATGGAAGGGTCTGCCATCTTTGTATGGACAAGGTGATTAAGATGCTGGATCTCTACACAGGACTTAAGATATGGAAGCCTTACTCATACGGTCTTTAGGACAAAGGACTGACAGACTTCACAATTCTTACAGTCGTGCTCTCCACCTAAACAGAAGAAGCACTGAGAGTGGAGTTCCTTGAACAGAATCTGCCTACTGCAACTGCACTTTCCCCTCCTAGCTGACATCTAATACAGCAACATACAGCAATGCAAGAGAGAAAATTAAGGAAGGTTCACCAACAGCACACTTAACTGTACCAGTGAAGGCAAACTGTGCCAATGACCATGCGTAGAATAAGCCAATGATGTGAGACCTGTATTTAGACTGCCAGTGAAATAATATGAGGATTTACACTCATTCATCTATTTATGTACCCTTATGCCCATGGGCTTAGGTAATATATTGAACATATGGCTCCATGGAAGCTTTTGGCTTTTCTGCCATGGCCGGATGTCCAGGTTATTTGGCAACATAACCCAACTGTTTGAAAAACTAAAGAAGGACATCATACAACTAACCTTAAGATCAAAGATAAAAAGACTGGAAGTGAGTGGAAGGGCAAAAGCACTGAATAAACAGGGAACTCCAGCAATATCCTCAAAAAAGGAACAATAAAACATTCCCAAACTAAACAGCATCCTAGGAGAGACAGCAGATGCAACTTTACTTACATGAAGAAAGACAGATCTGGAGAGGGATCCTTCCACACACAGAAATATGGTAAAAAGGGAGCTGTTTAATACTTTATGAAAGTTTTAAGTACCAATGTGCCCAAGTCCTCAAGGGCTTAAAGTGTTAGAGATAGAAGATGATGGACTAGTTTAAACCATCACTAGTCACGATGGTAAGCTGATGCTTAAGATGAAAGTTGTATGCAAGAGCAGCAATAAAACCTAGTACACCAGTAACAAAAAGTACAGTTGTGTACACTTACCATAAATGTAGATGTTAGAGTGTATTCACTGTTGCAGTCATTACATTCGGGTTATCTGCTTGCAGTAGCCCTCAGTCGGCCTGATTAACAAAGTCTTGGGTTCTGCGTCAGTTGCTGTCCCTTCTTCCATGACATCAGGTCACCAGGGGTATAAAACATGCAGCCGATGCCATTACATCAGTTTTTCTTGCCCCAGATGTCAGGTGCCCCCTAATGGGAAGCAATTAAATCTATAATACAGGGATATACCTCCAACCAAAAAGCAAATACACCAAAAAGCTTTTTGAGCATAGTAATTGAGAGCAGAGGCATAGCCAAAAGAAGAAAGGGGGCTGGAGGGAGGGTAACAAGGACTGCAACAGTGAATACACTCAAACATCTACATTTAAGGTAAGTGTACACAACTGTACTATGTTCTTCGTGTTTCACTGTTGCAGTCACTACATATGGATAGATTCCCAAAGCTAAGGTTGGGAGGAGGAACTTAAATAGAATTAGGACCAGCTATAAGGTCCTGCAAGACTGCAGTGGCAAAACCAGCTCTGGATTTAGAGAAAATTGACAATGATAATGCTTGGTGAAAGTATGTACAGAACTCCAGGTAGCAGCTTCTAGGATGTCCCTTGTAAGGACGCCACTGAGAAAGGCTGTAGAGGTAAGATGCAGCCCTGGTTGAATGGCGTCTGATGCCCTGTGGGATAGGTTTTCCATGGTGCTTATAGCAGAAATGAATGCAGTGGCCTATCCATTTTGAAATGATTTGCTTTGAAATAGCTTTCCCCTCTGTCCCTGCAGCAAATGCCACCCGCAGTTGTTCAGATTTCCTTTGAGGTTTAGTCCTGTCCAAGTATAATCTAAGTTGTCTGTGCACATCTAAGGAGTGCAGTATCCATTCCCCTTTGTTCTGTGGGTTAGGAAAGAAGGTAGGCAAATGAATGGACAGATTAAGAGCCACACTGGATACCACCTTGGGCATGAAGGAGGGATTGGTTCTGAGGGACACCCTGTCCACATGAAAGATGATGAAAGGCTCCACTGCCATAAGGGCCTGTAAATCAGATACCCTTCTTGCAGACGTGATTGCTAAAAGGAAAGCTGTTTTCCAGGAAAGGAATTTTAAATCTGCAGTAGCAGCTGGCTTGAAAGGAGGAAGAGTGAGTTTCTCCAAGACAAAGTTAAGGTCCCAAGCTGGAGTTGGAGCTCTCCTCGGTGGCCTTACATTTTTGGCTCGCCTGAGGAACTGCTTGAGCAGTGGATGAGAGAAGAGGGGAGGCTCTGTGCTATAATGAGCTGAAATGGCTGAGGCATGAATTTTGATGGAGGAAAAGGACAAGCCCTTATGAAGCATCTCAGTCAAATATTGAAGAATCTGAGGTAAATTGCACTGCTGCGCTCATCCCTTGAGATTGGTTCCAGATACAAAATCTTTTCCATTTTGCAGCATAAGATTTTCTAGTACTAGGCCTCCTAGCCTCTAAAATGATATCCATCACTGATTTACTGAGGGGTGGTAAAGGAGATATTAGGTAATTAGCCAGGCTGCTAGGTTCAGGGTTTGCACTTGAGGGGTGCAGAATCTGGTTCTCCTGCTGAGACAACAGGGAAGGAGTCTGAGGCAGGTGCCATGGGGCCAAGCATGACACGCTGCGCAGGATGGGGTACCAGTGCTGGCATGGCCAGTCTGGTGCAATTAAAATCGTCCTTGGCTTGTCCTGTTTGATCTTTAGTAGTACCTTGGAGAGCAGAGGCAGAGAAGGAAAAGCATAAACTGATAGGTTTTTCCAGCTGAAGGACAGAGCATACACTTTCCAAGCTAGTTTGTGGGGAATCCTTGTGCAAAATTTGTCCAATTGATGGTTCTGGGGGAGGCAAACAGGTCTATTTGCTTGTCAACATGTTGAAAATCCTTGGTTCCAGTTTCCACTTGTGTGGGTCCACGAGGTTTCTGTGTAGTCCATCTGCCAATGCATTTATGTACATACCCACATTTATGTATGAACCGTTCCTCAAGAAAGGGTGGTGGGGTAGCCATACTTTACAAATCTGACTTATCTGTCACCCCACCCCCAAATCAACAATGCTGAAATTCTCATCGCCAAACTAAAAATTAACAGCAACAAAAACATAAACATAGTCTGTGGCTATATTCCCCCAGGTAAGAACACAGAAACCCTTGGACACCTCAAACTGGCTATCCCTTACCCATCCACAAGAAACCATCATACTAGGGGATTTTAACATTGATTGGAACACCTGTTCCACTGAAACCCCCACAACCCATGTAAACCTACATGGGTTTACCCAGACTATATCCCTTCCTACTAGGACAAGTAAATGCAACCAAAAAGATAGTACCCTTGACTAGATACTCATTAACAACCCCCCACAGTACTATACATCTAGTACTTTACCTGATGACCACAGTGACCATTGCCTCACCTATATAATAAAGTTTAAGGTAAACTACTCCCGAAAGCCCACTTACAGGACTATTAGAAGCCATAGGAACTTCAACCTTAATGAATTTAATAACGAACTTAAAGCTTGTAACTGGTCAGCCCTAAAGAATCTCCCCCTAGATGATGCAGTCTCATACTTTAATGATAAATTCCTTACTGTTCTCACCTCCCATGCTCCCACTCGTACAGTCAGAACCAAAGTTAATACTGCACCATGGATCACCAAAGACACCAAAGAAAGAAAATCACACTAAGAAATAAGGTGAGGGTTACCTACCGAATAACAAAAAACCCCAATGATCAACTTAAATTCAGACAACTAAGAAATGACACCAAAAAATCTATAACCTTAGATAAAAAGGACTTTTACTTCCACCTACAACAAACCCACCAAAATGGACCTCAAAGGTTCTGGGCTGTGCTCAACAAACTCCTATGCCCAGGCCAAACTACCACCCCACCCCCCACAAATCGCCAACGATAAATCTTCTGAAAATACAGCTAACACCTTTTTTCACAGAGACTATCCAATCTCTGGCCAGCAAACTCACCCCTAATGGCCCTAATCCAAGCTTAGCCCCTACCAATACCCAAACACCGTTTAGCTTCCTACCTGTACCTGCCCATCTAATAGCGACCATACTTAAGAAACTGAGACCCACAACTCTAGCTGCTGATCTACTCCCTGTAGACTACTTACAAAAGCTGCAGATGCTATAGCATACACAGTCTCTATACTGATTAACCGGACTCTATCTCAAGCCACCGTACCCACCATCTGGAAAATCTCCTAAGTTATACCTCTTCACAAGGGAGGCAGTTCTACTGAACTGTCAAACTACAGGCCTATCGCTATATTGTCTCCACTAGCTAAAATCATGGAAAAGTGTATACACATGCAACTTATGCAATATCTCACCCACAACAAACTTCTCTCCAATACACAACACGGTTTCAGGCCAAATCATAGTTCCACCTCAGCCCTCCTTTCATTCTCAAACATCATAAACCAAAACCGGAACAACAATAAACTATCCTCTGCACTTTTTCTCACTCTATCCAAGGCCTCTGACATGGTAGACCATAAAATACTTATGAGAACCTTAAAGTCCTTTGCTTTAAACAATCATGCACTCCAATGGTTTGAATCCTATCTAAATGGTAGGCAACAGGCAGTGCTTTGGCAAACCAAGCTATCATCCAGCCTCCCCATCACACTAGGAGTTCCCCAGGGCTCCATATTAAGACCTCTTCTTTTCTCTCTCTTTACCAATGACCTCCATACAGCCATCCCAGATGCTACCTGCATACAATATGCAGATGACTCCACTCTAATTTGCTCTGCAACCTCACCTGCTAACCTACTTACCTTAACCCAGAACACCTTCAACACAGTTGAAAACTGGCTCTCAAACCAACGCCTGATTCTAAACCCTAACAAAACCAAACTGCTTATATTCTCCCCCACAAGTAGGTCCCCAACAACACCATTGAACATAATAGCAAACAATGGCACAATCATCTCCCCAGAAGCCCAAACCAAACTATTAGGTATTATAGTGGACAATAAGCTCAGGTTTGACATACACATAAATCAAATCATAAAAACAGTCCATAAAAAACGCGGGTCACTATACAGTATCAAATCATTCCTCACACCACCAGCTAGAGCCGCAATTGCCCGATCCCAACTACTATCTACCCTTCTCTATGCCTCACTTCTTTTTTCCAACCTGAACAAATCCGATCTTAATAAACTAGCAACCTGCTATAACCAGATTGCTAGATTTGCTGCCGACACACCATACCGGACCCATCACTGCATCAATCTAAACCTCTTAGGAAGGATGGAACTTCCCAACTTACTACAGTTCAATCAACTAGTAGTAACACATAAAGTTCTTTACTGCCCAGAAAACCCCCCAGCATTAAAAAATATAATCACCCCCTACAACAATTGCCCACTCCGATCCTCCACCAGACTACTGGTTCAAACGGTCAAAGCAAACCACTCTGCTGGTGACTCTCTATTTGTCAACTCTGTTGGTAAAACATGGAACTGTGTACCAACAGACCTGACATTACAACCATCCTTAGCTATATTCAAAAAAACCTTGAGAGTCACCTCAAATCACACTGGTTATGCCCATGCTCTAGACCCAACTAGGATTTCTCTCTACATCACTACTTCATGTCTCATCTTAAGTATACTAGTTTCATACCAAATAGGTCTAGTCCTTCCACCAATCTTAGTGAGTACAGTCCTATAACAGGAAGGGAACCTCAATTATCGGCGTTAGCCAGAATGTCAAGATACAAAATATTTCTACCCAGTATTTGTAACTGATCAAGTCTGAATATGTATGTAATTTAACCTCTGCAAGCAATGTAACTACTATGTATGTATCCACTGTATGTACGTTACTACTGCAACTACCATTGTTATTGATGTGCAAATGAATGTATGCACCTACTTTTTTCTAAATTGTCTCTGTGTTTTTTACTGTTAACCTTGGAGCTTTTCTCCCCAGGCCTCCGCTGAAAATGGACATATATCCAGTCGGACTATCCCAGTCAACAAATGTAAAATAAAAAATAAATAAATAAATTTAGTTTTCCTGGCAGGAATTGAGTTTGTAGATTCACTTGGTAGCTCAAGGCTGAGTTCCACAATGCCATGGCTAGGCTGCGGGGGGGGGGGGGGGGGGTAAGTGTGTGTACCCCCCTGCTTGTTTATGTACCACATGATCGTGGTGTTGTCCGTCTTTACCATTAGTTGTCCTGGAAGAATGTGGTCCTTGAAGGCTGTCAGAGCATTCTGTACAGCATACATTTCCTTTTGATTTATGTGTAGGTGCATTTGACTTGGGTTCCATTTGCCCTGAATGCACTTCCATGCCAGGTGAGCCCCCCATGCATAGTCTGATGTGTCGGTTTAGGCGGCAGGGGGTAGTGTGAATGGTAGTCCCTTGTTTTGGTGGCAGGCCTCTGCCCACCAAAGGAACTCTAGGCGTAGGCAATGTATGATAGGAATCATAGCTTCTAGATCCTGTGAATGTTGACACCATAGGCTTTTGAGATACCATTGCAGTTTCCTCATATGCAGCCTTGCATATGGAATTAGAAGAATGCAGGAGGCCATGAACCCCAAGGCTTGCAGTATTTGCCTTGCAGATAACTGGGTTTTTGTGGCCACTTGTTTGAAGTAGGCTGCCAAATGAGTCAGTTTCTCTGACATGAGGAAAGCCATCTGGGAAGTTGTATTCAAGCTTGCTCCCAGGAATATAATTTGTTGACAGGGTACCAGGTGTGATTTCTTTTCGTTTAAGGTGTACCCCAGACAAGTCAGTACTCTTTGAACAAAGGCCAGATGATTCAAAAGTATGTCCTGGCTTTCTGCCTGAATTAGACAATTGTCCAGGTATGGATATATTTGAATATTTCTTTGCCTGCAGAATGCAATCACTGGAGCTAGGCACTTTGTGAATACCCTGGGTGCAGTAGATAAGGCAAAGGGCAGTGCAGAGAACTGATAGTGCATGTAGCCTGCTTTGAAGCATAGGTATCTTCTGCAAGACTCCCTGATAGGGATGTGCAGGTATGCTTCTTTTAAGTCTAGTGTTGTCAACCATGCATCTTTGCCTAGCATAGGAAGCAGCTGGTGAAGAGTCAGCATCTTGAATTTTGGAATCACCAGAAAGGTATTTAGAGTAGATAGGTCCAGGATAGGACGCCATGTATTGCCTTTACTGTGTACCAGAAAAAGTCTCAGATAGAAACCTTGTCCCTTTTCCTCTTCTGGTACCAAATGAATAGCCCCATGCTTAAGAGAGAGAGTACTTGATTTTGGGCCTCTGCCTACTGATTTTGGGGTAGATCTGGCCACCCACTAGGTGTTGCTAAGGTGTGGAAGTGAAATCTGTATCCTTGGAACACTATTTAAAACCATTTTGTCCTGGGTAAAGAGTTCCCAGTTTTTGGCCTGCAGACCAATCTTTCCACTTAAAGGAGCATTCAGTTGGGAAGTGCTTGGAAGTTTTAAAAGCAAGTAATTGAGACAGTTTTCCATAGGGAGGAGTCTTATTACTCCCTGTTTTGGTTGCGGAAACCCCCCATTGCTAGTCTTGTGTGTCCCCTGGAACTGAAACCTGGGGTTTCTGCTGTGTCTGGGTTTGGTTTGAGAAGACCTGGAAGGGGTTGGAAAGGACCAATTCTTAGAGGGCCAGTGCCTACTAAATCTAGGAGGCTGAACTTGTAAGAAATCTTTAACAGTTTACATAGATTTAGCTTTATCTTCCATCATTTTAAGAACTTTCTCAGCCTTGCTGCCAAACAGGCGATCCTGATTTAAGGGAACATCCAACAATTTAGCTTTAACATGATCAGGCAAAGATTGCTCCTTAAGACAAGCATGCCTTCTGAGCACAGACCCAGTAACAGCAGCCCTGCAAGAAGACTCTAATGAATCAAATCCACATTGCAAAGTATGTTTTCCAACCTGTTCAGCAGACTGCATTAAATCCTGCAATTCTTTATTTTCCGCACAGTCAGGAATCAACATCATTTCTGTTTAAGCAATCCAATAACACGTTGCTGATACTTTAACATATGAAATTGGCAGTTTAAAGCCCTAATGGCCATGGCTGCAGAAGTGTAAACCTTCTTATCCCATCTATTCAGCGCCCTGGAGTCTCTATCAGAAGCGGTAGGATTTTTAGCAGAAGAAGCCCTAACGCCCTTGGGTCCATGTGAAATAGTCTCTGGATTCGCAATAGGATTTTTAAAAAGGAACTTGTGTGAATCGGGATCCCTGTAATATCTTTCAGGTTTTCTGGCAGCAGGAGACAAAGAATCAGGGGCCAAACTAGATTCCGAAAAAGCATCATCAACAATGTCTAGTACAGGAGGAATAGCTAAAGGTCTATGCTGAGGCAGGAGTAAGAAATTCCCAAGCCTCTTTTTTGAATCAGAAAAATTCTGGCTTTCCCAGTGGTAATGCACCCTTAGATTATGTAAGGTTTCACCAAAAGAAAAATCCTCTGGAGGGGAAGCAGAGGGAATAGAGTCCTCTGCATCAGAATCCTCATAAGTAGATAAGGGCAAATCCAGATCATCAGAAAAATCAGAATCCTGGTTAGAAGATTCATAAACAACTTCAGTCCTAGGTCTCTTAGAAGGGGGAGGTTGGCTTCCCCTGATTAGAGTTATAAGATCTTCAGCCATTCTTATCATTTGTTTTTTAGGCATAGAGGCCTGAGCATGTGGCCTGGGCGTCGTTTTTTTAGGCATGGTTTGAGATTTAGGTCTAAATGAAGAAGGAGGCGTCGGTTTAATATGCAAGTCTGTAGGCCTGAATATACCCTCAGAAGCTGGTGCCTGCACAGCGGCTCTGGACCCATCCAAGGTAGAGACATCCGCGAGTTCAACAGCTGAAGCATCTCGCAGCATACCGAACTCAGAATGGGTCTCAGTAGAGGCCTGTGAATCAGAAGTAGCGGGTATCAGGGGCTGTGAAAGCACCTCACTGAGTACCGGCAAACTAGCGACTGGCTTAAGAGAAGCGTCGTCGGCAGTTTTGGACCTCAGCGGCCTGTCTCTGTCTTTATCTTTGCATTTTTTCAAAATCCCTCTAGTTGGATGGCTATCCGACGACATTTCTGGATAATTAAACAGAACTGAAATATTTAGTGGCAAAAATATACCGACGATGGATAGTGTGCTGATTAAATAAAGCACAAAACAGACAGCAAGGTACGTCATGGTCAGGGCCTAGGCAAGGAATACAGTACAAATGAAAAACTTTATGAGGTATTTGCTTTTCATAAGTAATGCAATTATTAACTTTTACTGACATTGGTAAGGAGCAAGAAAAAGTTTCCTCAACGGGGTACTTAGCTTTAGTTGAAGACTTCGGTTCTGAAACTCAAAAACGAAAATTTCAGGAGTCGGACGACCGGCACTTGCAAACTGCTTTGGTTTCGGGCACTACACGGCAAGAAAGACTGATGTAATGGCGTCGGATGCATGTTTTATACCCCTGACGACCTGACATCATGGAAGAAGGGACGGCAACCGACGCAGGACCCAAGACTTTGTTAATCAGACTGAGGGCTACTGCAAGCAGATAACCCAAATGTAATGACTGCAACAATGAAACATTAAGAACATCATGCAGGACCTTTTTTCAAATGTTAAAACTATAGACTCCAAAAAGTGAGACTGGGATAAGTTATATTTACCTGAAAGCTTACCAAATACTAATGACAAACTAATTTCCAAACAGCATCTGAAAAGATGAAGTCAACAGCCACTACATTACATATAGTAAGTAGTTACCTCTATAATCTGACAAGTTCAAAGCCCAGCACTTGCATCTGTACTTTAAACTCTGGATTCTATAGTCTAGAACTTGTTTTTGCATACTTCGGATACACCACCTTTATCATTTATTATGTACAGTAGCAGTGTTCATATGTATGTGGTATAAAATTAGCATGGGAAAGCAACAGCTATTGGGTTTGAGTTTAAATTTAAAAGCATTTTTTTTTTTACCTCAGTCTGTAGCTTTGGGAAAATAAGCTGATCCATAACATTTTCTAGTATCCACCCTGGGATAAGAGTCACCCAGGCATCCAGAAAATCTACCATTGGACTACAGTTCCGTGGCTGCCAATCATTAACTATTTCTCTTACAATTGGAAGCCACACTTCCCACATCATCCTGAAAAAAAGAAAAAGCACAGTTAAACAGTATTCTAGCACATTTCTTGCAGAAGATCCTCAACAAAACAACAACTCAGCTGTCAAAGACTAAGACAATGGAGTTTCTAACTTGACAGGCATTCTATGAGAAGTAGCCATGCACCACCCCGCTATCAATTTCCTTGTCATGTCATTCTCTATAATGTGGGTGACTTGCACACCTTCTGGTTCTCTTACTGAAAGTACAGCAGGCTACAAGATCTTAAGTTGATTTAAGCACTTTAAGAAAAATAAACCAAAGAGCAGATGTAAACAAAGTGATCTTCCATATGAAGGCAATATTCCTGTACAGGAGAGATCGCTACTACTTATGACTGACCAATTAAAATTTTTAGCTCTGTCAACATAATGAGAAGTTAAAGTAAACTTTATTGCCAATAAAATCTACACCACAGTGCAGCTGAATGAAATTGTACTGCTTCGTTCCCAGTGCAAGGACATACATACAGAAAAATATTTTAGTAAAAAAGTAATTTCACATCACAAAAACATAACATATATAAATAGAAATACAACAACATACAGATATTACACAGTTTATATTGCACTCTACTGAATTTCTTGTATAAGGATAAACGTGAAGGGCAGACAGAACTGCAAATTCAAATACAGACATTGACCATCTATACTGCACTTGTATGAACATGTATGAAGACAGATGTTTACGTGCCTAGGTGATTGAAGACGAAGGAGTGACTTTCTTCTGGTTCGCCTGTCAGAGTTCAACAGTCTAACAGATAAGGGGAAAAAACTGTTGTACAGCCTGGAAGTCTTACAGTGCATGCTTCTGTATCTTCTACCCGAGGAGAGGCGAGAGAACATGCCATTTGCAGATTGGGTAAAGTCACTGGTTATCTTTCTGGCTCTTCCTATGCAGCGAGTCTCATGCAAGTCTTCCAAAGGTGAAAGTGAAGAACCAATGATTTTCCATGCTACCCTTACAACTCCCCTGAGAGCCCTACAGTCAGAGACATTACAATTCCCATACCAGACTATGATGTTGTTGGTTAGGACGCTCTCGATGGTGCCCCTACAGAATACTTGGAGGATGGACTGCGACAGGTTTTCTTTTCTCAGTTTCCTTAAGAAGTGCAACCATTGTTGTGCTTTTTTGACCTTGTAAATGGTGTGCTCTGACCAAGACAAGTCCACTGAGATGTGTATTCCCAGAAATTTCATGCTCTTGACCCTATCCACTGGCACCTCTTTTATCTCTAGAGGTTTATCTGCTTCTGGACACCTTCTGAAGTCCACAATCAGTTCTTTGGTTTTGCTGATATTCAACGCTAAGTTGTTGCTATCACACCTGCCTATCAGATGCTCCACCTCGCTTCTGTAGGCTGTTTCCTCTCCATTCCTGACTAGACCTATGACTGTGGTGTCATCTGCAAATTTGATTATTTATTGGACTCCTGTCTGGCCACCCTTGTGCTCAGAGTTATGCTTCCAGAACTGTTGTCATCCACACAAACCTTTTGAGGCCTGTCTGTGAGGAAAAGCACAGTTGTGTAGACTTACCATAAACATAGATGTTCAAGTGTATTCACTGCTGCAGTCCTAACCATTGGGTTATCCATGCTGTGGTAGCCCTCAGTCGGTCCGAATACCAGAGTCAAGGTTTTGTGCGTTGGCTGCTGTCGCTTGCTGGGTGACATCAGGTCATCCGAGCTATAAAGGAGAGCAGGCGACGCCATTACCTCAGTTTTTCTTGCCTTCAACAACCAAAGAAGTCCAATTTTAATAATTAGTAGTAGTCCTGGGGTCAGAGACCCCCATAGAAATATGTCTCACTAAGGACAGCAGACATCAGGGGGAAGGAGGGAGGGAAAACATGACTGCAGCAGTGAATACACTCAAACATCTAAATTTATGGCAAGTGTGCACAACTGTGCTATGTTCTTCATTTTTCATTGCTGCAGTCCTAACCATTGGGAAGATTCCCAAAGCTGAGGAGAAGGGTAGAAGGTTGATAGAAACTTAAGACTGGGTGAACATGCCCTGCAGAACTGCAGACGCAAACCCTGCCCTAGCTTTTGAGAATTCAGATGGTAATGTTTGGTGAAAGTGTGGACTGAAGTCCATGTAGCAGCTTCCAGGATGTCCTTGGTGGGTACCCCCGTCTAAGGAATGCTGTGGAAGTAGAGGTTGCCATAGTGGAATGGGTTCTGATGATCCTATGGAGGGATTTTCCATGCAAGGAGTAGCAAAATTGGATGCAGTGTGCTATTCATTTGGAAATGGTCTGTTTGGTTATTGGTATCCCCTGTGCCCCTGTTTTAAAGCTGACAAAGAGCTGATCAGTTTTCCTGAATGTCTTTGTACAATCCAGATAAAATTTGAATTGCCTGTGCACATCCAAAGAATGCAGTATCCTTTCCCCCTTGTTTTAAGGGTTAGGGAATAAGGTGGGCAGGTAGACAGCCTGGTTGAGGGTAACATCCAAAACCACGTTTGCCATGAAGGACGGATCGGTTCTCAGGGAGACCCTGCCTGCATGGAAGATGATAAATGGCTCAACGGCCATTAAAGCTTGAAGCTCTGACACTCTCCTGGCTGAAGTAATAGCCAGGAGAAAGGCAGTCTTCCAAGAGAGGTACTTTAATTCTGAGGATGATTCAGGCTCGAAAGGAGGCAGAGTAAGCTTCTCTAAAACATAGTTCAGGTCCCAGGCTGGGGTGGGCTGTCTTCTGGGAGGCCTGATATTAGAGACTCCTCTAAGGAATTGTTTGATAAGAGGGTGGGAGAACAATGGCTGTTTTGTATCAAAGTGTGCTGAGATGGCAGAGGCACGGATCTTTATGGAGAAGAAGGACAGACCCTTATTAAGACGCTCAGCAAGATAATCTAGAATAAGAGGAATGGAGGGCAGATGTATGTCTGACCCCTTGGACTACCTCCAGGAGCAGAATCTTTTCCATTTTCCAGTGTAAGATTTTCTGGTGCTGGACCTTCTAGCGTCTTTGATGATGTCAAGGACTTGTTTGCTTAGCACAGATTCCTTGTTGGTTTTGGTAGAATAAGCCATGCTGAGAACTTAAGTGTCTGGTCTGGGTGCAGCACTGTTCCCCCCCCAGGATAGCAGGTGAGGTATTAGAGGTAGTTGATACGGGCTGGTGAGATGGGCTGCGCAGCAGTGAGTAGCAATGGTGTCTGGGGCAATGAGTATTGCTCTTGGTTTTTCCTCCCTTATTTTGATTAATACTTTTGGAATGAGAGGTAGAGGTGGGAATGCATACACAAACAGGGTATTCCAAGGGAAGGTCAGGTCATCGACCTTCCAGGCCAGGTGATGGTACTCCCTGGCGCAGAATTTCTGTACTTGGTGATTTAAATGAGAGGCAAAGAGGTCTACCTGGGGGTCCCCCATGTGAAGGTAATTTGCAGAAAAATGACTCTTTGGATTTGCCATTTATGTGGGTCCAGCAGGTTTCTACTTAGGTGGTCTGCCAGGGTGTTGTTGATGCTCGGTAGGTACTGGGCTATAAGATGTAGTCCCACGGATGAGGCTGCTAGCCACAAGTTCATGGCTAGTCTGCACAGGGGTAAGATTAAGTCTCTCTCTGTTTGTTGATGTACCACATGACTGTGGTGGTGTCTGTTTTTATGAGAAGAACCCCTGGTTTAAGGTAGGGTTTGAAGGATGCCAGAGCGTTTTGCATTGCTGCTATTTCCTTTTGGTTGATGTGCAAGGGTAGTATTTGTGAATCCTAGAGACCTTGGACACATATGCATTTTAGGTGGACACCCCAGGTTATGTCCAAAGCATCTGTAGTTATGGTCTGGTCTGATGGATGGAGGGTGAATGGAAGTCCCTTGTTCAGAGCACAGGCCTGGGCCCACCCGAGAAACTCGGATCTTATGCAAGGGATCACAGGCAGGGAGGTGTCCAGAGGTTGTGAGTGTTGACACCATAGCTTCTTTAGGTACCACTGAATTTTCCTCGTGTGTAGTCTGGCCAGAGGTACCAGGAGGATGCATGAGGCCATGTACCCTAGAGCTTGCAGGAATTTCCTGGCAGAAAGCTGGGCTTGGGAGGCCAGAGTAGTGAAGTATTTTGGTAGGAAACTTTGTTTTTCCTGGGGACAGAAAGGCCATTTGCTATTCTGTGTCCAGTAAGGCTCCCAAAAATATGATTTTCCTGGTAGGTGTCTGTTTTGATTTCCTTTAGTTGACCGTGAACGGCAGAGAGGTGAGTAGGGTATTTTTTACAAATGAGAAGTGCTGCAGGAGCAGTTCCTTGCAGTCTGCCTAGATGAAACAGTCGTCCAGGTAAGGGTAAATCTGTACATTGTTTTGTTTGCAAAAGGCAATGGCAGGAGCTAGACATTTGGTGAATTCCCTGGGAGCAGTAGATAAGCCAAAGGGCAAAGCAGAGAACTGAAAGTGTAATTATCCTGCTCTGACGCGCAGGAATTTTCTGAATGATTCCCTTATTGTGATGTGCAGGCAAGCATCCTTTAGGTCTAAGGTGACCATCCAAGCTTTTGTTTGGCAGCATTGGTAGAAGCTGTTGTCAGGTAAGCATTTTGAATTTTGGGATTACCAGGAAGGTATTGAGAAAGGAAAAGTCCAGGATGGGACGTCAAGTCCCCTCTTTCCTGGGAGCAAGGAATAGTCTGGAATAGAATCCTTTTGCAACTTGTTGTGGAGGTACAGGTTCTACTGCCCCTAGGGATATTAGGTTTTGAACTTGTTTTAGTGCATCTGCTCACTGGTTTGGAGGTAGGTTTGGGTACCCTCTTGGAGGTGGAAGTTCTCTGAAATTGAATTTGTACCCCTGAGCAATGATTTTTAAGACCCATTGATCTTTTGTTATAGAGTTCCAATTTTCTCTGCATAGAGACAGCCTTCATCCTAGTTTTTGGTGTGGTGGAGGCAAGCAGAGATGGGAAAGGTAGTCATTGAGGGCTTTTCCATACAGGAATGTTTTTGAACTCCCTGCTCTAGTGTTTGAGGGGGGCCACTGTTTAGTTCTTTGCTAGCCCTGAGTTGGAGTCCTGGTGGGTCTGTCCCTAAGGGTTTTGCCTTGTGCCTGCCTGTTTGGTGCAGGAAAGGACCAATGTTTAGAGGGAACATTTCTGCTGAATCCAGGAGGTTGTACTTGAAGAAAATCTTTAACAGTCTGCATCGATTTTGCTTTGTCTTCCATCTTTTTAAGTACCTCTTCAGTTTTCTGTCTGAACAAGCAGTCTGTCAAGAGGTGCATCCATGATTTGAGCTTTGACAAGATCAGGGAGAGGTTGTTCCTACAACCACACATGTCTTCTGATCACCAATCCCGTCACTGCTGCCCTGCTAGAAGCTTCCAGGGTATCAAATCCACAGTGCAAGGAGTGCTTTGCCACCTGAGATGAAGAGTGCAGTAATTCTGCTATCTCTTTATTGTTGAAAAAATCTTGTAAAGCAGACATTTTCTGTTTCAAAAATTCCAAAGTGTGCTGTTGACATTTTAACATATGGAACTGACAGTTGAGAGCCCTTATAGTTAAAGTTGCAGTGGTATACACTTTTTTACCCCATCCGTCCAGGGCCCTGAATTATTTGTCTGAGGGAGTAGGATTCTTTGCAGAGGTAACCTTAACTCCCTTAGGTTCCTGAGTAACCACCTCTGGATCTGCTATAGGATTTCTGTAGTGGAATTTATGTGAGTCAGGTACCCTGTAGTACCTGTCAGGTTTTCTGGAGGCAGGTGGAAGGGTGTCAGGGGTATGGCTGGATTCTTGGTAAACATCATCTACCACCTCCAAGATGGGTTGGATGGCCAGAGGCCTATGCTGGGGTAGGTCCAGAAACTCTTAGTCTTTTCTTGGATTGAGGGAAATCCAATGATTCCCACTGGAAGTGTTCCTTGAGGATGTGGAGGGTTTCCCCAAAGGAAAAGTCCTCTGGAAGTGATGCAGAAGGAATAGATTCTTCTGCATCTGAGTCTTCATAGACAGTAAGAGGATTTTCCTCTTCAAAAACAGGAAAGTCAGAGCCCTCTGAGTCTAAATCTGATCGGATGTCTGGAGAAGGTTCCCTTCTCCTTTTGGCTGGAGTGGCCCGATTACCACGGATGAAAGTGATGCGAACCTCCGCCATTGTAAGCATTCTAGTTTGAGGAGGGGGAGGAGTAGTGGAATGGAGACTTTTCACGGTTTTCTTTGGAGTACCTGTAAGTCTAGCCTGAAGAGTATCCCTCGGTGCTGTCGGTGTTTTAGTCTGAAGGGAGGGCGAAGGTCTAGAAGAGAAATCTAAAGTGCCAGTGGTATCCTCGGAAGCCAGTGCCTGCTTAGCGGCTCTGGACCCAACAGAGGCAGAGGCAGCCGAAGGCTCGTTAGACGATGCAGACATCTGTGGCATACAGGACTCAAAAAGGGTCTCAGTAGAGGCCTGCAAAGTAATCGAGTCGGGCATCAGGGGCTGCGAAAGTGCCTAAATGAATTCCAAAGAACTGACCCGTTTAGCAGTGGTGTCATCGGAAGACTTGGTCTTATGCAGTCTGTCTCTATACTTATCTTTATGTTTTTTCAGTAAATCTATGGTTTTCTGACTTACGTACACCATATTGGTAATCAGAGACAGAAGATGAAAATAACTGGCTACAAACAGAGCTCTATGATGAATAGTTCTAACGTTAAAGAGGGCACAGAATCTACAGCGGGGTACGTCATAATCTCGGCCTAAGCAAGTGACGCAGTAAGAATGGAAGTCCCGGTGTGGTATTTGCTTTCCACAGGCAAGACAGTTATTGACTTTTCTGGACATCGATTAGTGCAAGAAAAAGGAAGGATCCCCAATGGGGTACTTAGCTTTAGACGTTTTCAGCTGAAGTTCGAAATCTGGAAAAAGCAGACTGGCACTGTTGCGCATTGCTTCTGCTATGGGCTCCACGGCAAGAAAGACTGAGGTAATGGCATCACACATTCTCTCCTTTGTAGCTCGGACAACCTGACGTCACCCCTCAAGCAACAGCAGCCGATGCTCAAAATCATGACTCTGACATTCGGACTGACTGAGGGCTACCACAGCATGGATAACCCAATGGTTAAGACTGCAGCAGTGAAACACTAAGGACATCTTATTATCCAATTGGATAATGGGGTGTTGATGCCTAGCTGTACTAGTTTTGCTACTAGATTCTGAGGGAAGATAGTGTTGAAGGCAGAACTGAAGTCGATGAATAGCAATAAGGCATAGCAGTTCTTACCTTACAAGTGGGTCAAGGTTTCATGAAGTGCTAGAGAGATGGCATCTGCTGTGCAGCGGTTCGGCCTATATGCAAACTGCAGTATGTCCAAAGTTGCTGGTATGCTTGAGGTTATCAACCTTTTGAAACATTTCATTCCTGTCGAAGTCAGAGCAACTGGTCGGTAGTCATTTACACTTGTTGGCTGTGGTTTCTTGGGCAATCGAATGACGGTCATCTACTTAAAGCACCTCAGTACACTAGCTAGTTGCAGTGAAGTGCTGAAAATGTCCATGAACACCGATGCCAATTCTGATGCACAGTAACAGAAACCTGGTTCAAGGCTCCTGAGAGCACCCCAGCACTACCAGGTTATAACTCATACCATGCGTTTCGGCCCCAAAACATGGACCGAAGCACAAAAGGAGGGGGAGTATCTATATTCATCAAAAATACCTACACCTCCAGGTTAGTGGCACTGCATGAAGCATCGGAAACCATCCATGTGCAACTAACAGCGGGCAAAACTGCCTTTCAGTTTGTAGCCTGCTACAGAACACCCTCCCTATTACAGGAACCCCACTTGGCATTCCTGAGAACACTGGAGAATATGAAGGTCTCTCCAAACACTATGTTATTGGGTGACTTCAACTACCCAAACATTGACTGGGAAAACTACTCAAGCCCAAACACCCTCGCCCAATGGTTCCTTGAATTTATAAACTCTAACACAATGGAACAACTGGTCACCACTCCCACAAGAGGGAAAGTACAGTTTTGTACCTACCATAAATGTAGATGTTCGAGTGCTAATACAGCTGCAGTCATAACAGATGGGTGTTCCTGTCGTCAGGCGGGTCCTCGGTCAGCCGAATTCCAAAGTCTAGGTCCGGCATCGGTTGTCGTCGCTTCCTCCCTGACGTCAGTGCGACAGGGGTATAAAAGATCCAGCCGACGCCATTTTCTTCAGTTTTTCTTGCCCCAGATGTCAGGTGCCCCCAGAAGGAAGGCAATACATAAAATTATGCAGTAATGCAATGCAATATAATCAAAATACAGTAGTTGCAAGCAAATACACCATAAAAGAATACCCCAATCAAGTTCTTTGAGGAGCTGTTAGCCGTTAGGCCTGTCCCAAGAGGGGAAGGAGGGAGGGAAACCTGGACTGCAGCTGTATTAGCACTCGAACATCTACATTTATGGTAGGTACAAAACTGTACTATGTTCATCGTGCATACAGCTGCAGTCATAACAGATGGGTAGAATCTCAAAGCTAAAAAAGGGGTGGTAGGCACTAGGTGGAACTAGGAGGAGCCAGGATGCCCTGCAAGACTGCAAGTGGCAAAGCCTGCTCTAGATTTGGAGTATAATGGTAGGTGATAGTGCTTGGAGAAGATATGTACGGAACTCCAAGTGGCTGTTTCCAAAATATCTTTGGTAGGAACCCCCCTGAGGAAAGCTGCAGCGGTATCTGTGGCCCTTGTGGAGTGAGATCTGATGGCTGCAGGTACAGATTTACCATGAAAGGAGTAACAAAAGCGTATGCAGTGGGCTATCCACTTAGAGATTGTCTGTTTGGAAATAGGCTTCGCTTGAGCTCCTGCAGCATAGGACACAAAGAGTTGCTCTGATTTTCTGAAAGGCTTTGTTCTGTCCAAATAATAACACAGCTGTCTGTGAATGTCCAAGGAATGTAGTAGTCTTTCCCCTTTGTTTTGAGGATTAGGGTAAAAGGTAGGTAAGTGGATAGCCTGATTCAAGGCTACCCTGGATACTACCTTTGGCATAAAAGACGGATTGGTTCGTAAGGTAACTCTGTCCTGATGGAAAATGATGAAAGCCTGCACAGCCATGAGGGCTTGTAGTTCCGAAACCCTGCGAGCTGAAGTGATTGCCAGGAGGAAGGCTGTTTTCCAAGACAAGTACTGCAGTTCTGTTGAAGCAGCTGGCTCAAAAGGAGGCAAGGTCAGTTTTTCTAGTATGAAATTGAGGTCCCAAGCAGGTACCGGTTGTTTCCGTGGGGGTTTTATATTCTTAGCCCCTCTGAGGAACTGTCTTAAGAGTGGATGAGAGAATAAAGGAGGATCAATGTTGTATTCTGCAGAAATGGCTGAGGCATGGATTTTGATGGAGGAGAATGAAAGTCCATTGCTTAGCATCTCAGCTAGGTACTGTAATATTTGGGGTAAATTCAGTATTCCAGGATTCTGACCCTTTTTCTCATTCCAGGCACAAAACCGTTTCCATTTTGCAGAGTAGGCTTTTCTTGTAGAAGGTCTTCTGGCCTCCAAAATGACATCCTGCACCTCCTTGGAGAGTAGGGCCTGTTGTGAATTTAAGGAATCTTCCATGCAGCTAGATTGAGTGTTTTCAGCTGGCTGTGAACAGTTTTGAAGTTGTGCTGAGTCAGTAGAAGAGGCATTAGAGGCAGGATCCATGGTGGGGAATGCGTCAAGCTTTTCAGGAGTGGGTACCATTGTTGTCTTGGCCAGTCTGGAGCAATGAGAATCATCTTTGGTCTGTCTGCTCTGGTTTTTAGTAGAACTTTGGGCAGCAGAGGGAGAGGTGGAAAGGCATAAACTGTCATTGTTGCCCAACTGAAGGACAGTGCGTCCACTTTCCAGGTCTGTGGATGAAATGTCCTTGAGCAGAAATTTGCCAGTTGGTGACTTCTGTGGGAGGCAAAGATATCTATGTCTGGCCTTCCCCATGCTTGAGTTATCTTTGTGAAAACTTGAGGATGCAACTTCCATTCGTGTGGATCTGTCATATTTCTGCTTAGGTTGTCTGCCAGTGTGTTTTCCTTGCCTGGCAAGTACTGTGCTTGAAGCTCGATTTGTAATTCCAGAGCCATGTTCCAAAGAGACATGGCTTGCCTGCATACGGGGTATGAATGGGTACCTCCCTGTTTGTTTATGTACCACATTACTGTGATGTTGTCCGTTCTTATCAATAGCTGGCCTGGATGCAGTAGAACTTTGAAAGCTATAATAGCATTTATTACTGCTAGCATTTCCTTCTGATTGATGTGTAGGTGCTTTTCTTGTTGGAGCCATTTGCCCTGAATGCAACGATCTGTCATGTGCGCCCCCCAGGCGTAGTCCGAGGCGTCTGTTGTGATGATTTGATTTGCTTGATGCTTGCAAAATGGGAGACCTGTGTTTCTTTGGCATGCTAGAGCCCACCACAGAAATTCCTTTTGAAGACATGGAATTAGTGGTATTATTGTTTCCAAACTGTGGCTGTGTTGAGACCATAGGTTTTTTAGGTACCACTGAAGTTTCCTCATATGCAGCTTTGCACATGGGATCAGTAGGATGCAAGATACCATGAATCCCAGAGCCTGCAGGATTTTCCTTGCAGTCAGCCTGGTGAAAGTTGCCAGTTTTCTGAAGTATTGAGTTAGTTGCCCTTGTTTCTCTGGCGTGAGGTAGGCCATCTGGGTGTTTGTATCCAAGCTGGCACCCAGGAAAATTATTGTTTGAGACGGTATTAGCCTTGATTTATTTTTGTTGACTGTGTATCCCAGAGAATTCAACAACATTATTACAAATGCCAGATGTTTCATAAGTATGTGCTTGCTGTCCGCTTGGATCAGGCAGTCGTCCAGATTTGGGTATATTTGTATCCCTTGAAGTCTGCAGTAGGCGATTACTGACGCCAGGCATTTCCTGAACACTCTGGGCGCAGTAGAAAAGCCAAAGGGCAATGCAGAGAATTGATAATGGGTTGAACCTGCAAGAAATCTGAGGTATCTTCTGCAATCTTGTCTGATTGGGACATGCAGGTATGCCTCCTTGAGGTCCAATGTTACCAGCCAAGACTCCTTGCCCAGCATGGGAAGAAGCTGCTGTAATGTGAGCATCTTGAATTTTGGCACAAGTAAAAATGTGTTTAGGATGGATAGGTCCAAAATAGGTCTCCAATCTTTTCCCTTCCTTGGTACCAGGAATAGTCTGGAATAAAAACCTTGACCCTGTTCTTGTACAGGTACCTCTTAAATAGCTTTCATGTCCATGAGATCTGAAATTTGTTTTTGTGCCTCTGCCCTTTGATTGTGTGGCAGGTTTGGCATGCCTCTCATTTTTGGAAGGGTGTGAAAGTGAAATCTGTAGCCTCTGTCTATAATGTCCAGGATCCATTAGTCTTTTGTGACAATATGCCAATTTTTCGAAAATAATGCCAGTTTTCCGCCTAAAGGTGCTGCCATTTGAGCATTGCTTGGCATGCAAAGGGGAAAGTCATTGGTTCTGCTTTCTGAATGGCTGTGAACTATCCTCACCACCTCTTTGTGTGGGTGCTTGCCATTGTCTGCCTCTAAATGATCCTTGAGATTGCCCTCTGCCGCTCGGGCACCTGTATCGGGACCCTCTTTGGGGTCTGTCCGAGGCTGGAAAGGAACAATTTTTGGAAGGCCAATTTCTACTGAAACGTGGAGGTTGTACCTGTAGGAAATCTTTTACTGTTTGCATTGATTTTGCCTTTTCCTCCATTTTCTTTAATACCTCCTCAGCTTTAACACCAAACAATACATCTTTTTGCAAAGGAGCATCTAGTAATTTAGCTTTGACATGATCGGGCAAGGTTTGCTCTTTGAGCCAGGCATGTCTACGTATGACTGATCCTGTAACAGCAGCTCTACATGAGGCCTCTAAAGCATCAAAACCACATTGCAAGGTATGCTTACCCACTTGTTCTGCACTATGTATCAAATCCTGCAACTCATTCAAGTCTGATTGTTCAGGTTGTGACATTTTGTTTCTCAACTGTGATAACAGAAATTGTTGGTACTTTAACATATGGAACTGACAGCTTAATGCCCTCATGGTTAAGGTGGCCGAGGTGTAAACCTTTTTCCCCCACCTCTCTAAAGCTCTGGAATCTCTCTCTCTGAAGGTAATGGATTTTTAGCAGTGGAGGCCTTAATTCCCTTGGGACCCTGTGATATAGTTTCTGGGTCAGCCGCATGGCTTTTGTATAGGAATTGGTGTGTCAGGAACCCGGTAATACCCGTCAGGCTTGACTGGAGTTGGAGGTAAAGAATCTGGGTTAAGGCAGGCCTCCGAATACACATCATCTAGAATGTCTAAGACAGGAGGTATAGCCAGAGGCCTGTGCTGAGGGAGCAAGAGGAAATCCCTAAGCCTTTTCTTGGAGTCTGAGTACTCTTGGCCTTCCCAGTGGAAGTGTTCCCTCAAGGTATGTAAGGTTTCCCCAAAAGAGTAATCCTCAGGGGGGGAGACAGAGGGAATGGATTCCTCTGCATCAGAATCTTCAAAAGGGGAGTAAGTATGTTCCTGGTCTTCAGAATGTTCTAAAATAATGGAGGCCTGGTCCGAGGAGGGGGATTCTTCCTCCACTCTGGGTCTTTTGTCCGGGGGGGGGGGTTGAGAACCCCTTATAAGAGTAATCAAATCCTCAGCCATTTTGAGCATCTGCTTTTTAGGCATGGGGCCTTGAGAAGGGCCCTGAGGAGCCTGTCTTTTAGTATGCATGGCTGATTTAGACTTAGTGAAAGCCTTGATGGAAAAAGAAGAGGAAGGCCTGAAGACACCTTGAGAGGTGGCAGGTCTATCTAAACTCTGAGTTTCACCGCCAATAGTGGCTTCGGTATCTGTAGTCGGGGTGTGGGCCGAAGAGCCTGCGACCTCGGGCACAGAAGACACTGCCAATGAAGTGTCGGTAGTCAGGGGCTGCGTAGGCACTTCACTGAGAACCAGACCACCTGTAGTCGGCTTTGGCGTAGTGTCGGTGGAAGTCGCGGACCTCGAATGTCGGTCCTTATCTTTGTGTCTTTTACTCAAAACTGGAGTCGGAGTATCCGACGACATAATGTAATTAAATTTTTTGCCAAAATAGTGTTGGGCGAACTCCGCCCGACGCTTAATAGTACGTTTGTTGAATGTAGCACAAAAACGACAGGCCGAGACATCGTGGTCTGGGCCTAGGCAAGGAATGCAGAGGGAATGGAAATCCTTATGCGGTATTTGCTTCCCACAAGAAATGCAATTATTAACTTTGTCTGACATCGGCCTGAGGCAAGAAAAGTTTCCCCAACGGGGTACTTAGCTTTCAAGAAGACTTCGGTAGAAAAATATTCTTAATCTCAGGAGCTGGCCGACCGGCACATGCGAACTGCTTCTGCTTCGGGCACCGCGCGGCAAGAAAGACTGAAGAAAATGGCGTCGGCTGGATCTTTTAAACCCCTGTCGCACTGAAGTCAGGGAGGAAGCAACGACAACCGACGCCGGACCTAGACTTTGGAATTCGTCCGACCGAGGACCCGCCTGATGGCAGGAAAACCCATCTGTTATGACTGCAGCTGTATGCACGATGAACATCAACATATTGGACCTGGTCATCACCAACATGGGGACTCTATGTTACACACCAGAGGTAAACCCCTCATTGGTAAGATCAGACCATAAACAAATTTCCCTGGACATCCATATCCCGTCCCCACCCCCAGCCAAGGAAATCACTGTAAAGAATTTCTACAAAGCCAACTTTGCACTTCTCAAGACTGAGGTGGAATCCTTCAAAGCCCCTGGGCCAGAGGATAATACAGCCCAATCCGCAGAATCCTTTACAAATGCATTCTATGAGCACCTGCAGGAATGCATAGATCATGTTATCCCAAATAAAACCAAGACTCACTCCTCCAAAAACAGGAGACCGGTCTGGTGGACCCCGGCCATAAATAAGCTATACAACAGAAGGAGGAAGCTACTACATGACAGAGCAAAATCCCAAAAAGGGAAGGCATCTCTGATCAGTACTGGCAAGAAACTTCGATCCCTCATAAAATCATCAAAAGGCCAGTTTCGAAAGAAAAATTGCCCTAGACACTAAAGATAATCACAAGGCCGTCAGAAACATGGGCGGAAACTCCCAGATATGCTCTGAATTGTTGCACAACAGTACAAAATATACCGAACCTACAGACATAGCCAACATCCTGGCAGACAGATTCAGCGCAAACTTCTCCCCCCCTTCCCCCCCAAAGGAGCAAACGCCTATACCAACTGAATGTAACCTCCCTGACATCACAGATGCACAGGTGAAAGCTGCCCTCTCCAAAGCAAAAAACACAGCATCTATGGGACCGGACGGTGTCCTAGGCTGTGTCTTACACGAGCTCCAAGAAGAACTGAACCCTCACATTAAGTCACTGTTCAAACTTAGCCTTACTACAGGATATGTACCCAAAGAATGGGGTACAGCTACAGTGGTCCCACTCCACAAAGGTGGTGCCACAACGGACCCCGGAAACTATCGCCCCATAAGCCTGACTAGCCTGGTCTGTAATGCTATGGAGCGTATTATCATGGAACTCATAAACAAAGACATTGGGAGCCTTCAGACACTGGACCCTACCCAATTTGGCTTTGTTAAGGGCAGATCTTGCCTCTTAAACCTAGTTGATTTCTTTGAAACAGTTACCAAAGCCAGAGATGAGGGCAAGGTAGTCCACACAGCCTACCTGGACCTCGCAAAAGCCTTCGACACAATACCCCACTCGGGCATCATAAATAAGCTTACCAGCTTAAATATCAACCCCTATATCACAAGATGGGTTGCAAACTGGCTCAGAGATAGAACCCACATGGTCAGAATCGCAGGTGCCATGTCCGAATCCAAACCAGTTACAAGTGGCATCCCACAGGGCTCAGTTCTGGGACCTCTCTTGTTGGGTATATACTTCTCTGAGGTTCAGGCTAACATGCGGGGGGGGGGGGGATTATGGCTGACAAAGTTCGCAGATGATTGCAAACTGGGGGCCATAATCGAATCTCCATCTGACACAATCATCCTCCAAAAGGGTCTCACAGAGACGGATGCTTGGTGCCAGAGTCACGGCCTCAAGCTAAATGCTAAAAAGTGCATAGTCATCCCCTTGAGGAAAAACAAGGTGCCCACAAATTACCACATAGGTGGTAATCCATTAAGTACGGAAGAAGTAATTAGAGATTTGGGGACCAACGTAGATAGTAATCTCTCCTTTGATAATCACGTTGCCAAAGTGGTTAGAAAGAACTTCTATATAGCCCACCTTATCACAAAAGGGTTCACATCTAGATCAAGAGAGGTCATTGTACCCCTCTACTCGTCACTCATCAGGCCCACAATTGAATACAATGCCCCTTTTGGGATGTACCTTACCCGACACCTGCAGCAACTGGAGAGTCCCCAAAAGTACCTCACCAAGAGGATCATGGGCTACAAACAGATGTCCTATGTAGCTCGACTAAAGAAACTCCAGCTCTACTCAGTTGCTTACCGCCTACTCAGAGGCGATCTATGCCTGACGTACAAAGCCATGTCAAACCCAGAATTAATGGACATGCTCCACCTCAAAAAATCCAAGTTCCTTAGAGCTACACGCTCCAGGGACCTAAACCTCAGCACAAAAATAAATAGGACATGCTGGAGGGACAGATTCATTTCCCAGAGGCACCCCTCACTCTGGAATAGAATCTCAATTCATGTTCGACATAGCCCCTCGCTGACCCTCTTCAAGCAAAATTTGGACGCGTGGATGGGAAATAGCAAATTCACCCCTGGAATCTCTCCTGTGTCCCTGCTAGACAGAGGCACAGTAAAATAGAAGTTATGTACTCACCATAGCGTTCCATCTGAGTAGATACTTCATTTGTCTGCAACCTGTGGGATTCGGATCCGAGCCGGCAGCTTTCCAAGCTTCAAGATCCGAGCTCCTAGCTCCTCCCCCCTACCCATAATCCTATGCTACCAACCACATTACCTCAGATCGGTTATTTTGCCCTATAAGCTAAAGACGGAGAGAATTCTCCACAGGACAATATTTACCGAGGTTCGGGGGATGGCAGGAGGGGTCGGTTGCAGACAAATGAAGTATCTACTCAGATGGAACGTTATGGTGAGTACATAACTTCTATATCTGAAGTAGTTACTTCATTTGATCTGCAACCTGTGGGACAGAGTCCCCAGCTTACCTAAAGGCCCTGGGTGGTCCCTACGGAAGGATATTCTGAAGCACCGCGGAGCCAAAGGAAGCCCTACTTCTGGAGATCATGTCCAGCTTGTAATGAGAAATGAATGTATGGGAAGAGGACCAGGTAGCCGCTGAGCAAATATCGTCAACTGGAACTCTAGACCAAAACGCTGTTGAGGTAGCCACAGATCTGGTAGAATGTGCCCGAATGACAACCGGAGCTGGTCTCCCAATTGAAATGTATGCCTGTCTGATACATTGAGAAATCCAATTTGCTATTGTCACCTTAGAAATTGGCTTGCCCAAGGCTGATTTAGCATAAGAAACAAACAACTGGTCTGACTTGCGGAAATCTTTAGTCCTATGCAAGTAAAAACGCAGTTGCCTGTGTACATCCAATTTGTGCAATGTGTATTCACCTTTGTTTTGGAAGCTAGGAAAGAAAACAGGGAGGTTAATAGATTGATTAATGTTAGATTCTGTGGCTACCTTAGGAAGAAAAGAAGGATTAGTCCTGAGGGCAACCCTATCTTTGTGAAAAATAAGGTATGGATACTTAATGCACAAGGCTTGTAACTCTGACACCCGCTTGGCAGAGGTAATCGCTACCAAGAAGGCTGTCTTCCAAGATAAGAATTTTAAGGGCACAGAGGCCGCAGGTTTGAAAGGTGGTCCTGTTAATGCTTGTAAGACCAAGGTAAGATCCCATGGAGGCATAGCCGGTTTAATGGGAGGCTTTAAGAGGAACACGCCTTTTAGGAAGGCTTTGCATATTTTAGCTGACGCCAAAGAACTTATGCCATCTCCCACATGATAATGAGAGATGGCTGCAAGTTGAACTTTAATGGTGGACGCACTAGCTCCCTGCTCAAAAAGGAGGGATAGAAAGTCCAGAATGGTGGGAATAGGAACCGTAAAGGGATCTAATTCCTTATCCTATACCCAGATGGAAAAACGTTTCCATTTACTGTTGTAGAGTTTTCTGGTGGATGGCTTATGAGCTGCCACTAGAATAGCCTTAACTGGGGAAGAGATACCGGGAGTCCTTGCCATTAACGGAACTGGATCAGCCAGGCTGTGAGCTGGAGGCTGACCAGGTTTGGAGTGTGGCATCTCGTCGGATGCGAGATTAGGTCTGGTCTGGGATCCAGAATCCATGGGGGAGCCACACTGTGAGACTGCAGAAAGGGGAACCAGACTTGTCGAGGCCAGAATGGGGCAATGACAATCACTCTGCTCCCCAACCGACAGGCCTTCTGGATGAATTTTATCATCAGAGGAAGAGGAGGATATGCATAAAGAAGACCGGGCGGCCAAGCATGAACCAAGGCGTCCCTGGGAGATTCCCCCAACTATCGCGAAGTAATCGCTGCATTTTGGGTTTAGGGGAGAGGCAAAAAGGTCACAGCGAGGTTGACCCCATTTGTGGAATATCTGTTTCGCGACAGAGGGATTCAGAGACCACTCATAAGGGCTGAGAAATACCCGACTTAGGCTGTCTGCTAATATGTTGGTCCGTCCCGGAATGTGCGTTGCTATCAGAAAGAGGTTGGTGGAAATAGCCCATTCCCACACTCTCATGGCTTCTCGACACAGGGAGTAAGACCTGGTCCCTCCCTGCTTGTTTATGTACCAGACCACGACATGTTGTCCGTCTGGATTGCAATAGTCCCCAGAGGTAGAAGGTGATGGAGAGCTTGCAACGCCAATAGCACTGCCCTCATCTCTAGGACATTGATATGCAACGCAGTCTCTAGAGGAGTCCATGTTCCTTGGACTGACTTGCCTGCGTAATGCCCGCCCCACCCGAGGCAGGAAGCGTCCGTGGTCAACGTGGCTTCGACTGTGGGGATCACAAAGGGTCTCCCTTCCTTGAGTTCTTCTGCCTGCAGCCACCAAATTAGGGAGTCCCTGCATGCCCTGCTCAGGGGAATTGGCATGTCCAAAGGATGGGTCAACAGAGACTATTGGACCTGGAGAGTCCACTGTACGCATCCGCAGACGGGCATGGAGAGAAAGGCCGATCGCCGCCGACATAGATCCTAACGCCCTCCTAATTCTGCTGGGGGGGTTGGGCTCTGAAGAATATCCAAGACTTGGCGGGACAAACTGTTTATTCTGGTCGGTGTGAGAACCACTCTGGAGATTTGAGTATCCAACCTGGCCCCTATGAAATCTAGGGCTTGAGTTGGGCACAGGCAGGACTTCTTTAAATTGACTGAGATGCCCAATTGAGCAAACAGAGATAGGGCATAATCTCTCGCTGTAACCAGAAGATGCTTGTTGGGGGCGGTGAGGAGCCAATCGTCCAGGTAAGGGAACACCTGAATGCCCTGGAGTCTCAGGTGGGCTGCTACCACTGCCATGACTTTGGTAAACACTCTGGGGGCTGAGGTTAGGCCAAATGGAAGAACCCTGAACTGATAATGACTGGCTCCTAGCCGGAAGCGGAGGAATCTCCTGGACCGTCTGTCCATTAGAATATGGTAGTACGCGTCCTTGAGATCCAACGAGCACATCCGGTCGTTCTCCTGCAGAAGGGGGAGAATAGATTGGAGGGTGACCATCCGGAACTTTTCCTTGGGTATGAACAGGTTCAGGGATGAAAGGTCTAGGATGGGTCTGAGGTCCCCCGTTTTCTTTGGCACCAAAAAGAACCTGGAGTAATAACCCGATCCGGACTGATCTGAGGGGACGGGCTGGATGGCTCTTTTTGTTAGCAACTGCGAAATTTCTAAAGTTGCGGACTTCCTTTGATGGGGTGGAACCTCGGGGAGATGTGTGGGCTTGGGGGGGGGGGGTGCAAGAACGGTATCGTGTAACCTCTGGATATAATTCGGAGCACCCATCGATCGTTTGTAATGGACTCCCACTTTGATCGGTGCTCCGATAATCGCCCCCCGACTGCCTCCAGAGAGGGACAGTCGGGCAAGCGCTCAGGGCTGTTGCGCGGGTCCCTCCAAGAAAGGTTCTCTCGACCTGAAGTTGTGCGGGCCCCCTCTGCCTCTGGGCCGGCGTCCACCTTGTCCTCCTCTGCCTCTAGAGGATGAGTTGTCCGCAGCAGGATGGGATTGCTGAGATTTTCAAAACCACAGCTTCTTTTGCCCCCTCCGATTCCTAGAAAAGGATCTTTGGGGGTTAGAGAAGCGGACTCCGACGGCTGACAGCGTCTTCCCATCCTTCTCGCTTTGGACAAGCGTGTCGCGAACCGCTGGGCCAAATAAGGCCGAACCATCGTACAGGGAGTTCGCGAAGGATGCCTTGAAGGGATCCGTGAAGTCACAGAGGCGGAGCCAGGAGTGCCGTCTTAAGACTACTCCCGCTCCGCTGGCTCTAGCGGCTCCTTCCGTGGCATGAGAAAGAAGCCGCATAGATGTATTTGAGATGGACTTTAGAGTGGCCATTCGAATCTCAAAAACTTTTTTGTCCGAGACCGACATGGACTCCGGAGGGGCTGCCGCGTACTCCTTGATTAGGTCACGTTGCAGCTGGATAGTGTGTGCCATGTAGTTCAGCGACCTTATGGCAAAGGTTGCTGACGCAAACATCCGCTTCCCAATCCGGTCCAATGCTCGGGACTCCTTGTCCGGCGGATGGACCGAGGAACTTTCTTGGGCAAGTTCTCTCTTAGTGGCAGCCGCCACCAACATAGCATCAACCGGTGCGCCTTTGGACCAAGAAGGTCTATCAGAAGGAGGGCTGAGGACCTTATCCGGGCGTCTAGGGATAGGCTCCACGGTGTCGGGCTCCTTCCAAGCCCTGGTGGTAATTACGTCCACCAAGGGGTCGGCTGGGGGGGGGGGGACACCCAGGAGGTAGATGGGCCTGCCTCAAAGGCCTCCAGAAATACAGATTCGTCCAGGGAGGGTTTTTGGGCAGACCACCCCCCTCTTATACGCAACATTTCCATGATGTCTCCAAATGAGACATCTTCGGGGGGTGACCTTGGGGAACCCTCCGTATCCTCAAATCCGTATCTGTGGTAATGGACTCGGGGGAGTCCAGGTGCCTCCTTTTGCACTGGTGCTTTCGAGGTCCCTCTTCGGCGGGACTGTCCAAAGAAGGCTCGTCCACCGGGTGTTGTTCCTCCCTGGGAACTAACTGGAGGCTTTGGGCAGGCTGTCCAGGTGGACGGATGATGGAAGACAGACCCTGATACAGTGGGGGGTACGGGTGGATCTGAAGGCCCGATCGGGGACCTGGATGATCTCGACAGTACCCTCTCAACTACCTCAAAAGCCGAAGGAGATTCGCCATCACCAGCCTGAGAAAGCAACCTCCTCGACTCCGAGGAGACGATCGGGGTCGGAGCCGAAGCAATCGGATCAGAGGTGGTGGTGCGCTCCGACCCAACCGGCGCCGAAGAGACAACCACCCCCTCGGATCCGATGCTCAACCCTCTGCCCCGAGAGCTTGGATCCGACAAGCTTGAAGGCACAGTCGGCGTCGAAGAGACCAACCCTGTCGGCGCCGACGTATCCCTGGATCCGAAAGGGCCTGGATCCGACAACTCCGAGACCCAAAATCGGGTCGGAGAAGGAGCGATCGGGGCAAAGATGGGGGCCACTGTCCCTCCCAAAGGGGGGGGGAGGCCAGAGCATCCCCATCTGCATCTAGGTCTGCAAAAATCTTCGCATCATCCGATCCATGTCTGCCTCGGAGATGCTTCTAGTGGACCACGAAGAGGTAGTCGAGGCAGGCCGGGAAGGCCGCCTCGAAGACCTCGAGGGAGACCTATCCTCCTCCTCCGGCTCTGGAGAAAAAGAAGGAGAACGGAGCCGAGAGGACAAGGATCCGGAGACCCTCTCAGGGGACTTAAGCAACTTCTCAGGCGGAGCCGAGGGATGAGACTCAGCCCATCTTTTAGTAGAATGACTTTCCCTCTCTCTATGCTTTTTCTTCTCCTTATGAGAAGAAGGCCCAGACTCCACAGAGCTAGTACCAGATAAGGGAGGTTGAGTCCCGGGTACAGCTACCGGAGTGGCCGGCGCCAAAGCTACAGAAGTAGCTTGGGCCCGGCTGGGAGAGGAAGAAGCCGACTCCTGAGGGAGTTTTCCCGCCAGGATCAGCGTGTTCTTCCTGTCCCTGAGTGCCCGAGGGTTGAAGGCCGCACAGATTTGGCAGGCCTCCGACAAATGTACTGCCCCCAGACACAAAACGCACTGAGTGTGGCCATCAGCAGGGGAAAGCTTGTGGCCACACTCAGTACACTTCGAAAAAATAGCTTTGGATTCAGCCATTATCCTCACACACACACCCAAACACTAAGGGGGGGAGGGGGAGAGACAATTTAAAACTAAGAGAGTTTTTTTTTTTTTTTTTTTTTTAAACAAGGAAGGTTTGATTAAAACAACACACACACACCAATTTAACTAGAAAATTTCAAAGTTTTGTATAGAAAAAAGGAACAATCTCACCAAATGCTAGGAGCTCTTCACAGAGAAGCAACCGTCTTTAGCCGCGGCAAAAAACGATCTGAGGTAATGTGGTTGGTAGCATGGGATTATGGGTAGGGGGGAGGAGCTAGGAGCTCGGATCTTGAAGCTTGGAAAGCTGCCGGCTCAGATCCGAGGTCGGATCCGAATCCCACAGGTTGCAGATCAAATGAAGTAACTACTTCAGATCTAATCTTAAAAGGGTACCTTCTGTGACCTACTTTACAGAGGCACAGTAGGCTAATCTAATAGGGAGGCGGAAGCCAAATACACTCTGGCTAGGCTTATAAATGCCCTAGGGTAGATAGCCTAGTATCTACCTATGAACACCAATGCCAATTCTGATGCACAGTCTTTCAATACCCTGCCCGTGATGTTATCAGGGCCAGCTGCTTTTCTTGGACTGACAGGTCTCATAGTTCTTAGGACATCTATTGTGTTTAGGAGCAGCACTACTTCATCCTTACTGACAGGGAGTTTGTTTGCCACTGTTTTGCTACTCACTCCAAACCTGCTGAAGAAGTTATTCAGCTCATTCAAGAATACAGTGCTGTCATCATGCAAGGCTGATGCAGGTTTGTAGTCAGTTAAGGTTTGTATGCCCTTCCACAGACGTCTGGTATCATTTTGATAATTAAAGTGACCCTGGATCTTTCTACCATAGGTTCTCTTTGCTTTTTCATACCTTTGCTCAGTTTGCCTCTGGCTACTTTTAGGTCTTCATTGTCCTTGGATAGGAATGCTGCAATTCGTGCTTTTATCAAATCATATACCTCACTGGTCAACCATGGCTTTTGGTTTGCTTGTATGATGATGCACTTGGTGGTAGTTACGTCATTTACAGATTTTGAGATGTAAGCTATAATGGACTCTGTACATGCTTCCTGGTCAATTTGGTTGCTTGACAAGGCTGCATCCTTGAACACTGACTAGTCCACACACTCGAAGCAATTATGCAGTGCTGAGACTGCTGCCTGAGGCCATAGCCTTATTTTTTTCCTTGTTGGTTTGCCAGATTTTAGCACTGGCTTATAAGCTGGAACCAGTATGATGGCAAGATGATCAGAGTTTCCAAGATGTGGATAAAGTGCTGCCTTATACTTCTGCTTTACGTTGGTATATACCTTATCCAGTGTACTTATTCCCTTCGTGGCAAAATTCACATGTTGATGGTAGTGGGTAGTACAGGCTTTAGGTTGGTCTGGTTAAAGTCACCTGCAATTACCTGTGCAAAGTCTAGGTTCCTGTCACTTTTGCATTGATAAAGAGTAGACAGTGCTTCACTGGTGTTCACACTGGGTGGGATGTAGAATGCATACTCCATTAAAATCTTTGGCAAGTAGTATGGCCTGCATTTTAAAGATAGGAATTCAATATTGTCTGAGCAGAATGAGGTAATCACTTCAAATTTACTACATCAACTGCTGTTCACGTATACACATACTTCTCCTCTGCGAGATTTGCCACAAAGTGATTTAATTCTGTCAGCTCTGAATAAAGCCATTCCCTCTACATTTACTGTGCTGTCATTGATATTAGGACTTGCCACATTTTGTAAACAAAAATAAATAACAGTTTCTCACCTTGTTTTTGAAGAGAGTTCCAGCCTTAAGTAATCCATCTTACTTTCTAGTGTGTGTACATTAACCAGAAGTACGGATGGCAGTGCAGGCCTATGAGGTTTAGCTTATAATTTGGTTGTAATCCCAGCTCCGATTCCTCTTTTTCTCATCTTGCACATCTTTTCCATTTCAAGTGTTTGTCAGGAGTGATAAATGTACAATTAGCTAGATGTTTACATTTCTGGCCATGTTCCAGCAAAATGCCCAGCTTTAGGAGTTCCTGTAGTATGTTCAGTCTTATAGGCCTTTCTACTAGTAGCTCATCATATAGACAGCACAGTGAGAATGTAGATCTAATTTCTCACAAATTCACTGCATCGTAGCTTAAAATACCTTTGTTTCCTGTCTCTGTAACTGATTTTCCTGAAGTTCCTGATAAAAAACAAGGCAGACAATGCACTTTTCTGATAGAATCCAAAGAAGCTGCTGCTACACAGGATCTGATATGCAAGTTATGCTTTTAGCCTCAACTTAAATTCTAAAGGTATTCTTGAGCACTATTAGTACAGTAAAAAAAAGTAAAAAAACAATAAACATTTACAGAGCTCCATCTGTACATTTAAGTCATCTGGTTTATTTCTTTATGATCCCTTTCATCATAAACAGACTTCATTAGGCTTCATCAGGCTGTGCTATGGGATAATAACCTATCTACCCACCTCCCCATTACCCTCATCAGGCTGTGCTATGGGATAATAACCTATCTACCCACCTCCCCATTACCCATTGGTGTACCCCAAGGATCCATATTAGGACCTTTGTTGTTATCAATTTTTATTAATGATCTTCACTCAGTAATTTTCCCCTTGCTACTTGTATTCAATATGCAGACGATTCCACAATAATATGCTCAGCCTCCTCACCATCTTAACTACAGTCCTTAACCCAAAAGGTATTTAATACAGTAGAACAATGGTTTACTTAGCACTACCTCCTATTGAACCCCAAAAAAACAAAACTCTTGATCTTTACTCCTACCCGGAAGTCTTCCATAGTAGATTTTACTGTCACATCTAACAATGGTACACTCATATCTCTTCATCCAACTACAAAACTCCTTGGAATAACAACTGATAACAATCTTAACTTTGACACTCATATCAACAACACAATAAAAACTGCAAATTAAAAACTGGGCTCCCTTTGTAGCGTCAAACCATTCCTTACTCCAGCAGCCAGAATAACTATTGCCCATACCCATCTAATGTCTACACTCCTCTATGCCTCACCAATATATACTAAGCTGTCTAAATATAACCTCAGCAAACTTGAAAACTCCTACAACAACATTGCCAGATTTGCCACTGGCAATCCATTTAGAACCCACCACTGTTATAATTTAAAGCAGCTAGGATGGCTTGAGTAACAAAATCAACTAAAATTTCACCAACTTACCATTGCCCACAAGACCCTTTACCAACCTACTAATACTCCAATACTTTCAACCCTCATTACCACATATAAAAATCTGAACACCTTATGCTCTTCAAATAAACTACTTGTTACAAGATGGAAATCCAACAACCTGGCTGGAGCCTCTCTATTCTCCAATACTGTCAGGCACAACTGGAACCTACTCCCCTCCCCAGTGAACTAGTATCACTATCCTCAATATCACTTTTCAAATCTAAACTGAAATTGTACCTTAGAACACACAATGCCCCTGTATTAACCCAGACTAACGTCTCCTTTTATTACGAGCTACTGCTTATACACTACCTTTCTCTACTACATCCAGTTTCCTGAATAACAAAGAGAATTTTATTGTTGTAAATACTACCTTTGTCTGTAGTGATTTATTACTTATTATTTGTTATATGTATGTGAGTAGTTTATGATTTACCTGTGGAATTACCTGTTATTCGCTAAATTGTATTTACCTGTTAATTTCTTTGAATTGTGATCTTGGAGCTTTTCTCCCCAGGCCTCTACTGAAAATGGACATATATCCAGTTAGCCCGGGCAACAAATGTAAAATAAATAAATAAATAAATAAATAAAAATAAATAAATTAGACAATAAAATTCTTAGTTAGCTGTGGTTTAAATCCTCTTGAAAAGGAGGGAATGGACTAGGCTACTCGGAATGAGTGGTTGATGGGATGATAAATCTGAATGACTTGAAAATTGTGCCTTAGATTGGAAAAGAAACTTCCTTATTAGAAAATGGAGAATGACTGGTGCGGTTGCTTTATTCCTGTGATTCCC